>NC_139724.1:19311404-19412553 GCF_964211835.1 Anser anser
TATTAGAAATAATCTATTAATGCCTGTGAAATACTCATACTGATACAGAGCCAGAGGCTCTAGTGACTAGTGAGGATCCTACCTTGCAAGCTCTCACTACTTAATATCTGAAAACTTGGAGCATTCAACTTGATATGTGGCAAAAGGCTAGCTATTATTCTGAACATTTGTCAGGATCTTCTACTGAAAGTATGTTTCTATGTAATGTCATGATTGGAATAATTACAAGGCTTGAAAAGTGATATATGTTATATCATTTATAATTTTCCTCTAATTTGTACTGAATTCAAATAATTAAAAATAGTCTGAAATAGACTGAAATAAAAAATTTCAATACTTCAGTTTGACAGTATAAGAATATTTTGCTACCGAGAATATAAAAGAGAACATTTAGAGTGCATTTATTTATTTATGTAAAGAGATTATGTGCAAGTTATGTAATTCAAATTTGAGCTAGTAATATTGTTCTGGTTAAAAATAATAATAACTTTAAAATATTTTCATTACTTTCTTTTCTTATTTGGATGAGAACAGCCTCTCTTCTGAAAGAAGGCCTCATAGATTTTACACCAATTAATAAAAAGGCTATGTATTTCTGATATTCACAGTATATCAGAAAAATATTCTAGAAAAAGTGAGATATTTGGCTTTTAGGCTTTTTGACTCTTACCATCCTTTGGGAATCAGGGCGCCAACAGATATACGTATACAGAAATGTCGGAGAGAAGTCCTTTGGAATGATAATTCTCATGCTACAAGCTTTGAAACAAGCAACACTTAGGTACTGATTTGTTTCTGAGTATAACCGGCAGTTTTCAGTTAGCAGATGATAGGTATCCTTTTCCCACTGTCACTGTGTTAAACTAATCGCTTCACTGTCTCCTATGGTACAGATTTATGACTACGTCTGGCACTCTCCTTATCAAACATAACTGTCCTTGGCTCTAAAACATAGAGGAATGTTACACCAGCATTCTGGAGAAAGTAAATCTAGTTGTATGAGGAACTGGAGGGGATAATCATTTCTTTCTCTCTGCCATGTGCTTCTGAAGAGCAGTATACTGCCTCCCTTTGAGAGACAAAAGATCAGCTCTGTGTTCAGCTGTTGGCACGTTGAGCTTGAACTGTTTAGACGTAAAGGAGAATCAGCAGTTGAAATATTACTGTATTTGCTGTGGTTGCACATTGCTGGACTGCAGAATAAGTTGTACTTTTCAATTAATAATTAGCTGGTAACCTCATTCAATGGGGACTATTGTGTTACTTTCTAACAGGCCCAAATGGAAATATGGGACTTCAAAAGACTTTATCATAGAGATGCATTTTTACAAACTGTCATGTGGTGGAGGGAATCCAAAGTAACTATTCAGACCCCAAAATGCTAAATTTCCTTGCATAAGCTGCCCTATTGTTTTCACACACAATTTTAAGTATACATTTTTGACTATAGATAGTAACTTAATCCAATACAAAAATAAAGCCTTATATTATTATTCTCTTGTTTTAATCCATTTGCAAAGAATGATGAGAAAAATAAGCCTATATCTGGAAATGTACTATAAATCTTGGGAGATTTCTGGTGGGTTTAAGAGTATTCTTGTGAAATAATGCTCTGATTGCACAGAGAAATGTCAGCCTGAGTAAATTTTCTGAATAAAAGAGGTTGTTGGATGTTATGATAGCTATTCCTGAGGTGACTTTGAAAAGTGTGCTAAGAACTGGCCACAGTCCCAGTCTCACTTTAAAAACTGAGCATAGTTCAGGTTTAAACCACGCCTTTCTTCTTCTTTATTTTTTTTATATTATTATTTTTATATTTTTAAGGAAAGCACTTAAGGGTGGATTTTGACTACAGCTTATCTCATACAAAAGGTATTGATAAATTATACTTATCTAGTGTAACTATAGGCCTGTCAGTCACACTGAAGTGCTGCTTCAGGCAGTATGGTAAAACCAGTTGGGCTCTGTCATGAGCTTGAAATCTGTAAATTAAAAGACATCAGAACAAGATATGAAAAGGTGTGAAGCAGGATGGGCAGGAACACAATGCCTGTTGGTATTAGGCAAGACACATACAATTTTTGTGAAGGTAAGAGATGGAAACTTTTGCTGCCCAACTGTGTCACCGGGTGGGATCACGCCTGCTCTCACTGCACCTGTGCAGCACCCATCCTGCTGTAGGTTTACCAAAACAATTCAAGCCAACTTGTCTTTGTATTTGATGGACAAAAATATAATAATAAAAAAATAATAAAAAATCCTTAGTGTTTCTACTGAGGTATCATTATCAAGTCAGCGCCTCTATCACTAAAAAATCCTGCCTATGGAGATGAAATCTTCCTTCTTCCTACTATTTTCCCTTGAAAATACTGTTTGAAGTAATTTCACAGCAAATCTGAGTACTTTCTTTTTGCCTAAGATTCTCCAGTCCCATAAGAACTTACAGATCAATTAAGAATTATATTTTTACACTTTGAATGTGTATAAAACACATGATCTATCCCACCCTGGTACACTAAGATAGGATCAAGCATATTTAGACCACTACCACCATGGCATGTTCATAAGCCGTGCTTTACCAAAATCAAAAACAACAACATAAATGAAAACGAAAATCTTTTGGATAGTGTCCTCAGAAAGCCTTTTCAGTTCCAGAGAAATTTTTAATCTAGAATACAAACTAAAAATGTTTTCATGCATTGGAAAAATATGATTACTCTCTGTTTATGATCACTGAACAATCTTTTTTTTTTTTTTTTAATAATATATACGCCTGATTGAGTATCCTCTCCCCATTTCTATACTACCTAAACTATGTTTTTTTTTTTTTAATCATGATTCATGTCTTCCAAACCAGTTATGTTTTTCTCCTGGGTTCTTAAGAAATTCAAAAAGCTGATCTAAACTACCTATTTTCAAATTCAAACATTCAGTTGAGGAAATTAACTTGTGCATTTATGGGAATATTTAGGGAATGAAAACTAGGCTAACCATATTATAGTTTCCTATGGCAATTTTTTTTTTTAATGTTGGTTTTGCTTTCCCAGGCAAGTTTTTACTTTACAGGCAAGTTTTAGAGGATAATTATGACCAGTGAGAGATCAGAGTCTGATCAAAGTTGTAATTTACAGCAAGAATTTCTTCAGTAGGAGGAGAACATCAGTAATCATGGTTTAATACTTTATGTTGTCTCCTCCAGCTTGCACCCTTATTTTCTGGTTATGATTAAATAAATTAAATATTTGAATTCAGAGAGCTTTTATGGTTGCCATTTTTTGGTTTGTTCGTTTCCTTATTTTCAGAAAACTAAAGCTATACTAAATACAATTGAAAATTGCATTCTTTTTTGAGTCCTTCTTAACATTCTCTCCCTTACTGTTAAGCACCAAGCCTCTGTTTTGATTTTCCCTTTATGCATTTAGGTAACCTTATCTTGTTTCCTTTTATGTTCCTGTGCCTTTCTGATCTTATTGCTGAAGGGCTTGAGCTGTTCTTTCATATTTGTGTTTAGACCTGTAATCTTTCCATTTTTCTTATGGTTCTTTATAAATTTTCAGGTCACTGGAGAAATTCTGATGCCTCCACAATAGTTCCTTACTATTCTGCCATTCCTTGCTTTGCTTATGTATAGCCTACCATTGTGCATTAAATATCTTCTCTTTCAGTAAATCCCAGCAGTGCTGCACTCCATTGCCTTTTAAACCCTCTTGTGACCTAATTCACCTTTTTCTAGGATTACAGTCTCATTAGTTTTGGCTGTGCTTTAACAGAAGTACTTCTTCCTACATACTGCCATACTGGGACAGTTGTATAACAACATCCTAAAGGTTGTTCTCCTGCTTGACACTCTCATGACTGTCTTGCAGTTAACACTTTTCTGCCTAAATCTGGTTAGAAGAATAGGTTTTTCTTTCTGTTTTATTTTTTTTCCTCTTTTCATCTCCGAGATTTTATCATTAATCCTAATCAAGTCTATTTTAAATCTCTTTCTCTGTGTCAACTCATACATGCCCTTCCTCTTCATTTTTGCATGGACCTTAAATCTTTTTTTCTTTTCTGCCTTCTTTGGGTAATGCCATTCCGGGCATCAGGACACCTATCTACTCTTCTTAGTTTTCTGAAACATACGTCTTTGAGTCCTCTGTCTCCATCTGCCTCTGTGATTTTTATCATGCTATGCTGCTGTGTTCTGTACCACCACTCTACTATCAGATACTTGCAGTCTATTTTATATTGCATAGCATTCAATGTACAAGTATTATTAGGCTCATTTAAACATGCAGCACAATAAGGTAACCACAATTAGGTGGTGTTTTTGTCTATTCCTACTGTGGCAGGGAGGGGTACAGAGAGGACATGGAAAGCCCACCTGATTAACATGTGGCTCAGAGGCTGGTGCCAACACAGAAATTTTGTTTTTTTTTTTTTGACCATGGGGCACTTTACTCGGCACCCGGCCTGATGGCCGCAGATGGGTCCCTATCTTTAAGGGGAAAATGGATCCTAGCCCAGGAGCTAGCAGGGCTCATTGAGAGGGCTTTAAACTAGGTAGGAAGGGGGACGGGGATGAAATAAGGCTTGTTGGAGCTGTGCCAGAGGGAACAATGGCAAGGCTGGGGGAGAAGGCAATGGCCCACCTGAAGCGCATCTACACTAATGCATGCAGCATGGGTAACAAACAAGAGGAGCTGGAAGCCATCGTACAGCAGGCAGGTTATGACTTAGTTGCCGTCACGGAAACTCCATGACTGGAGTTCTGCAATGTCTGGCTATAGGCTGTTTAGAAGGGACAGGCAGCACAGAAGGGGTGGTGGTGTGGCTCTCTATATTAGGGAGTGTTTTGATGTTGTGGAACTTGAGGCTGGGAATTATAAGGTTGAGTCTCTATGGGTTAGGATCAGCGGGAAGGCCAACAAGGCAAGCATCCTGGTGGGGGTCTGTTATAGACTGCCGAACCAGGATGAGGAGACGGATGAGGAGGTCTACAGGCAGCTGGCAGAAGTTGCGAAATTGTCAGCACTTGTTCTTGTGGGGGACTTCAACTTCCCAGACATATCCTGGAAGCACAACACAGCCCAGAGAAGGCAGTCTAGGAGGTTTCTGGAGAGCGTGGAAGATAGCTTCCTGACGCAGCTGGTTAGAGAGCCTACCAGGGGAGGTGCCCAGCTAGACCTTCTGTTTACAAACAGTGACGGACTGGTGGGAGATGTGGTGGTTGGGAGCTGTCTTGGGCAGAGTGACCATGAAATGGTAGAGTTCTCTATTCTTGGTGAAGTCAGGAAGGGGACCAGTAAAATTGCTGTCTTGGACTTCCGGAGGGCTGACTTTGAGCTGTTCAGGACACTGGTTGGCAGAGTCCCTTGGGAGGTGGTTCTGAAGGGCAGAGGAGTCCAGGAAGGCTGGGCACTCTTCAAGAAGGAAATCTTAATGGCTCAGGAGCGGTCTGTCCCCACGTGCCCAAAGACGAGCCGGTGCAGAAGAAGACCAGCGTGGCTGAACAGAGAGTTGTGGCTCGAGCTTAGGAGAAAAAAGAGGGTTTATAATCTTTGGAAAAGAGGGCGGGCCACTCAGGAGGACTATAAGGATGTTGCGAGGCTGTGCAGGGACAAAATTAGAAAGGCCGGAGCTCAATCTGGCTACTGCTATTAAAGATAACAAATAATGTTTTTACAAATACATCAACACAAAAAGGAGGACTAAGGAGAATCTCCATCCTTTACTGGATGTGGGGGGAAACTTATTTACAAAAGATGAGGAAAAGGCTGAGGTGCTTAATGCCTTCTTTGCCTCAGTCTTTAGCGGCAAAACCAGTTGTTCTCTGGATACCCAGTACCCTGAGCTGGTGGAAGGGGATGGGGAGCAGGATGTGGCCCTCACGATCCACGAGGAAATGGTTGGTGACCTGCTACAGCACTTGGATGTACGCAAGTCGATGGGGCCAGATGGGATCCACCCGAAGGTACTGAGCAAACTGGCGGAGGAGCTGGCCAAGCTGCTTTCCATCATTTATCCGCAGTCCTGGTTATCAGGGGAGGTCCCAGTCGACTGGTGGCTAGCAAACGTGACGCCCATCTACAAGAAGGGCTGGAGGGTAGACCCGGGGAACTATAGGCCTGTTAGCTTGACCTCAGTGCCAGGGAAGCTCATGGAGCAGATTGTCTTGAGTGTCATCACGCGGCACTTACAGGGCAACCAGGCGATCAGGCCCAGTCAGCATGGGTTTATGAAAGGCAGGTCCTGCTTGACGAACCTGATCTCCTTCTATGACCAAGTGACACGCTTAGTGGATGAGGGAAAGGCTGTGGATGTGGTCTGCCTTGACTTCAGTAAGGCTTTTGACACTGTTTCCCACAACATTCTCCTCAAGAAACTGGCTGCTCGTGGCTTGGACTGGCGTACGCTTTGTTGGGTTAAAAACTGGCTGGATGGCCAGGCCCAAAGAGTTGTGGTGAATGGAGTCAAGTCCAGTTGGAGGCCGGTCACTAGTGGAGTGCCCCAGGGCTCAGTGCTGGGGCCAGTCCTCTTTAATATCTTTATCGATGACATGGATGAGAGGATTGAGTGCACCCTCAGTAAGTTTGCTGATGACTGATGACACCAAGTTAGGTGCGTGTGTCGATCTGCTCGAGGGTAGGAAGGCTCTGCAGGAGGATCTGGATAGGCTGGACCAATGGGCTGAGGTCAACTGTATGAAGTTCAGCAAGGCCAAGTGCCGGGTCCTGCACCTGGGGCGTAACAACCCCAAGCAGAGCTACAGGCTGGGAGACGAGTGGTTGGAAAGCTGCCTGGCCGAGAAGGACCTGGGACTACTGGTTGATAGGCAGCTGAATATGAGCCAGCAGTGTGCTCAGATGGCCAAGAAGGCCAACAGCATCCTGGCTTGTGTAAGAAGCAGTGTGGCCAGCAGGTCTAGGGAAGTGATTGTTCCCCTGTACTTGGCTCTGGTGAGGCCGCACCTCGAGTACTGTGTTCAGTTTTGGGTCCCTCGCTACAAGAAGGACATGGAGGTGCTCGAGCGAGTCCAGAGAAGGGTGACCAAGCTGGTGAGGGGTCTGGAGAACAAGTCTTACGAGGAGCGGCTGAGGGAGCTGGGCTTGTTCAGCCTGGAGAAGAGGAGGCTCAGGGGCAACCTTATCGCTCTCTGTAGGTACCTTAAAGGAGGCTGTAGCGAGGTGGGGGTTGGTCTATTCTCCCACGTCCCTGGTGACAGGACGAGGGGTAATGGGCTAAAGTTACGCCGGGGGAAGTTTAGGTTGGATATTAGGAAGAACTTCTTTACTGAAAGGGTTATTAGGCAGTGGAATGGACTGCCCAGGGAAGTGGTTGAGTCACCATCCCTGGAGGTCTTTAAGAGACATTTAGATGTTGAACTTAGTGTTATGGTTTAGTGGAGGACTTGTTAGTGTTAGGTCAGAGGTTGGACTAGGTGATCTTGGAGGTCTCTTCCAACCTTGATTATTCTGTGATTCTGTAAATCAGAGGGGTAGGGACACCTTACTTGTCTTTCTGAAGTAGCCCTTACTGTCAGTACAAGCAAGAGCACATTCCTGAAATGACATGTTCTCTTCATTTTAAGGTAGCAAAGGTCAGGATCTTCAAAAAGACCTTTAGGTAATGATGTTTCTTTGCAAATGATCTTTAGGTATGAGAACAGGCAAGAAGAGAACTAGGGGTAGTGTTCCTATTTTAGACTGCTCCACATGTGAGCACTTTCAAGAAGAGGTAATAATAGAAATCTAAGAATAGAATGAGTCAGAGCAGAATTAAAATATAACCTTGACTTTCTTGCCTCACAGCCCTCAGGAAATCACATGCTGATTTTACAGATTGCTTAGTATTTTCCATGTTCCTCTATTTTGAAGCTCTTTTGGGAAGAAGGAGTTGTTGGCCTTTGCTGGTGCAGGGACAGGCAGCTGCCTCCCACCCTGGGAGCACTGGATGAAGCAGAACCTCATGAGGGAAAATACCTCTGGGGTAGGGTAATTGCATGGTTTGTAACATGCCTTCCTCTCCAGTCCAGATTCAATTTCTGCTTATCCCAGTACTTGGCCATTGGTGTCCTGTACTGATATACTAGATGGCATATACCAGACAAGTGTGGGCCAAGATCATATTTTAAAACTGCATAAACATGCAGCTGTACAATTTCAACAGTTTCCTATGGTGTTTTTGTTTTGTTTGTTTGTTTGTTTTCGGTAAGTATGTCACATCAGTATATTTTGGGTAATAAAGAATAAGAGTTTTTCTTGTTTCTAATGGGTAGTAACATATTTTATTAGTATTGCATTTGACAATATTTATGTTACTATGATTATGCATTACAAAGACTTAAAGTTGTATCAGCAAACTCAGTACTTTGAATTTCAACCCCTGCCCCCCTTTTTTTCCAGATGTGTAATCCAATCACGAGTCTCTGCTCTAGGCTAAAAATTATTTCATATTCTCAACTCCAAAGGCTTTTATTTATTTTAATTAAAATAAAACATCTGTTTAGCTTCTAAAAGTTCTCTTATTAACCATACCAAATGAGAGCGGAAGTAAACTTTCTCTGTTTGAAGCTTTTGTAATTTTCCATAGGTCAGTGAACTGGCAAAACAAATAAATCGTTTTAAAAAATAACATTTTTTTTTTAATCAGATTTTTTAAACACTTGGCAATATTTCCATATTTATCACTTTGTATCTCTTGCTAATTTAACTATTCTGCATTGAGACTGATCTTTTAAGTGTATAATGGTACTGCTATTCATGTTAATTTTAATGATATAATTTGACCCTTAGAGGAACCAACCTTTACAGAGTATTACAGAAGTTGTCGCAACTGTCAAGTGTGTTGTGCAGTTTGAGGTATGTTCAAGAGTTAGACCCTAGAAACATCTATTCATACTGAGGCCCCACACTTTAGTTGTACACTTAAGACTTCTACAGTGCTGACTGTATAATTTATTCCTAATTATCTATTGCCTTGACAGTGGCAGAGCAATCACACTGAGCAGTATCTAGGGCTCACCTCTGTTACTTTGAGTATTACCTGCTCACAGAGAAGCCTACTGCTCTCTGAGAGTGGAAGAATCTGGTTCCTAATTGCTTGTAATTCCTTAGCTTCTTGTTGGGCTTGTTTCAATCTGGATGCCATCAACATTCATGCCAGTGTAATAAGTATTATAAAATCTCCACTATAATTCCTCTTTAATTGACGTCCTATTATCTTAAATTGCTTCATCATTTTTTTTCAAAGCTCCTCCATTCTTTCAGTAATACCCTTTTTGTAAAACTGGCTAAGTATTTCACCACTGGTTGGATCTGCTACAGTTTTCTATTTTGTCTTTTAATAGCTTATTCAAAAGGAGAGAAAAGCACAGTGGGCTCTCAGTAGAGTGCAGTAGTATCGGTGTTAGTGTTCTCAGAGTTTTCCTTTCTCTGGAGCATAATGGATAAGTCTTGGGGTGAAGAAGAAACCTACTGGGCTAATGGTAATAAACTTGTAAGCAGTGAGAGACTTGTTCACTCGAGTTCAACAGGAATTTGAATAGCTCTGTGCAGATTTAATGAGGACCCTGCCTGAGAATAGGTAATTAAATATCAGACTGGTTATCCAAATGAGGAGATAAAGGTGAAAATATACCATTCACATTTACAGGAAAATACAGAGTTTTTTTATTTTTCTTGGCTTACCAGCTTTACAGTGAACTCAGTTTAGAATACTTTTAAATGTGTGCCTGTGTGAGACAGAAAGAGACACAGCTGAAAAGTAGCACACTGTCCATTACCAGTGTCTCTTGGCAGTGAACAGCATCTGAATAGGCTTCAGCAGACAATTTGTCCTTATGAAAGATATTCGTTATGCTTTGGAAACATGAACATTATTCTGTATCAATAAAAATAAAAACAGTTGTATCATTTCAATTCATGGATTGTCTGTTTTGACACCTTTCCCTCATCTGCTAAGCCTCCCCTGTCCTGCCTCCGTTATTTCATAGACGGCTGTATGTGAACTGAAATATGGACTACACGTTTGTGCTTTAAAGACCGTTTCTAAGATGGATGGAAATGTTTAATTCTAGTGATCTAATCACCTAAAGCAGATAGGTGATTAGATACCTTGATACCTGATACCTTGAACTTCTGCGTTTTATGAAGTTTTAAACCTATGAAATAACTTTGACTAAAGTCAACAAGCTATTCGAAATTTCACTGTTTCCCAAGGCTAAGCCTTGCTTGCTTTTTTTTTGCTCTTCACATTAATATTTTAGCATTTTTAATGCTTTTTAATTTTAATAAAATGCATTTTTAATTTTACCTTTTAGTCATTTCACTTATATTATTGCTTTCCACAAATTCTCATCTTGACATGCAATATAGTTCAGACAAGCGCTGCAGAATGTAAGGATATGAATGTCCACAAAAAAAAAAAAAAATCAAACAACTGGAGACTAATTTTGGAAGTTTTAGAAGTATACAGTAGCACATATTTCTTGTTATTTTTTCAAAACAGGATTTCACATGTTTGTTTGTTTGTTTGTTTGAGGACACTGTCCTTTAAAAGCTACTTGCTCTTGCCAGGATAAATAAAATAAAATAAATAAAAGCAAACTCCTAGGTTTGCTAATAATTAGGAAAGAGAGTGGAATTTTTAAATGTCAAGGAGTGATTGATGAAAACAGCTGAAAATTTGAAACAGGTGCCTCAGACTGTACATTTGCCCAAACATGCTGATGTGCCCTTACTTCCACTCTTCCCACTTGTCTGTGTGAAAAGCAAACATTATGTTTCTTCAGACCCTTCTTTCAATTTTCTTCCATTCACTGAAAACAATTCAATTACAGTAATTTTCATGTTTCTTTCCTTCTAGTTTGGCACATAAGCTAGATGAGATAGTGCATAACTATGTGCCCAAGTTTTCAAAATCTAGACATCATGTATTTCAAGAACAGAAAGGGTCAACCTAAAAGACTTTTCATTGCACTGGTAATCTAATTTAATCTAATAGTTCATTTTAAGGGGTGAGTGACAGAGTAAAATGTCCCCTACTGAAGTTATCATTGCCTGTCTCCTAATCCCATGCAGTTTCTACCACCACTGTCAACAATTTATAAATGTTATGGTGACAATGGCAATACATACTATATATAAAGCATTTATCACACCCTTATGAACATGGTTTAAAAATCACTAATGGGTTTTGGGCCCTGCACTGTTAAAACTTGAAATATCATCTATGTTTCCCATTCAAAGAATATAATCAAAATAATGAATTTGTTGCTGATATTGTCAGAAATAGAAGACTACACAATGACAAAATAAAGACAGCATATTCCCATGAAAAATAAAAGAAGTTGGTAATACAGTATCCTGAAGTATGCAATATCCTGGAAGTCTCAGCAGTACTGCAAGTTCATGGGGTGTCAGTGTGAACTGGAGGAAAATTCAAAATATCAACAAAAGAAAATAATATATTTTTGCACATTTTAATGAAATAAAAAAAAAAATTGAGATGTGACCTTTAAAATACTAAAGCTTACATGAAAGAATTAAGAATATAGCACCAAATAAAAGTGAAACAAGAATAGAAAAGATTGCATGAACATAATTATTTATTTTGATGTTCATAAACACTATAATTTTTCATCTTTAGAATTTTATTTCTTCAATATAATAATCTCTGGAGAGATAATCAGAGATAATCTCTGGAGACTTTAGTTGAACCTGTTGTATGAGCTCTCTTTATGAGTTTCATATTAAATTAGTAGTGAAATTTATTTTGCCGCGTAAATATATGATTAAATATTCCTCATAATAACCCCAATAAATGAATATTACTTTCAAACATTTCTGTACATATGCTACTATGTTAAAAGTAATTAACAGATATTTTCAATAACATCTTTCCTTTCTAAACATAAGTCCATGGAAATATGAGGTATAGATTTTTCCTGTACAATTAAAAAATAAATATGTAGTTTTATTTAAATTATATGAGAAACTACACAATAAGCATTATTCCTCTTTGTGAGCTGATCACATCAAACGTCAAGATAAAAAGTTTTTATTCCTACAACTGATTGTTTCTAATGAACCACAATTACTAATGATTTCATTATTTCATACCATACATTTCATTAAAATGTTTTCTTCATCAATCACGTCATGAAACTAATCAAATGTAGTGGACCGATTTAATCTTGATTTAATTTCTTTGAAATAGAAGGTATTATATATGAAGAGTGATCATTTAATATAGGTTGGAAGGGGCTTCCTGGCTCTTGACCATAGTTTGGGACAGCTCACAGCCATGTCTTAATTCTTCATACTGATCTGTGGACCTTCCCCTTACATATGAAAATCTACATCTGAAAATATGTAATGAATAGACTCTCAATATAATATTACAAAAAAAATCTCAGCTTACAGTGGACATTATCATCCTTGTCACCAGAAGTCTTTATAATTTATCCTATTACATTTTTAACAATTTAATACAGAAGATCACCTAGGTTGTCCTGTAAAATATTTTGATATATTGAAAAAGTGTGGATAGGTACGCCAGTGAGTGATCACAGCAAACATCAAGCTAGGCTAATCAGCACGTAGGGGAAGAAACTTGGAAGCAAGTACTGCAGCCACTGTAAGTCTGGAACAATTACTGGGAAGAGCTGTTCTCATTTCTGCGTCTCTGTGCTTGAGGCAGCTGGGAGACTGGGGAATCCAGAAGTGAGCTTCTGAGTCCACCAGGTGTCTAAGGCCAGGTAGGCCTTAGGAAGGATCCGTGCTGCATGTATGTGTGTGTACACATGTGCATGTAGGTCTGGGTACCAGCAGCTGGAGGGAGGTTGCAGTCTTGGGTGCTCACATGTCAAGGTGCTACCAACTGGGGAGACTGAGAATCCAGGAACCAGCCACAGGGTAGACCAAGTGTTTAAGGCCAGCTACTGAAGGGATCCATACTGTATATATTTATGTATATTCTTTCCACTAATTAGCTTTCTTCCTGAACAGCCAGAGAAAGTAACTGGATGAGGTCATTTGTGCTGTTTGTGCTATAGCAGGTGATGAGCGTGCCTGTCTGTGTTGACCTGTGTGGCCAGCCGTGTACTATTGTGTGCATGATGGGGCTGTGGCAGTCTCACCTCTGCTGCATTATTGGAGTTGGTAACTCCTGACAAATATGATTGAAACTGGAGGGAAAATACAACTTTCTCTCCTCTTTTTGTTTAATTCCTTGAGCGATTTTTTGTTCTTCTTAGTCTTATGATTCTTATACGTTATCTTCTTCAGCTAAATAGTCTCCTCTCTAGTTCTTTATGAAAGACCAGAGGGAACAGCTTTATGTGTGTGGCACTCAGACCAAGTGTTAGGTTAATCAGGGGGTTGATGTTGTACTAGGTCTACTAAATAAGACTATGACCTTCATTTCACCTGTTCCAGATTTAATTTGGAATAAATGAATGTTCCTCTTTGCAGTACCTCTATCTTGAGCCCCAATCTGTTAACTTCAATTGATGCCTTTGAATGAAAGGTTAAATCTAAAGGCTCAAAAAGCAATATAGTCAATTTCTGTATGTTGTTTATTTTTAATGTGGCTCCAGTGCACCAGTTACCCAAGGATCACTGGGCTTCCTCAATTATTTCAGAAGTTAGCCAAGTTACTAAATAAGGATTACATAAAAATGAAAAGTATGTGTGTGTGTGTAGGGGAGCTAGATTAATTATTTCCTATTAAATAATGGAAAAAAAAGACCAACAAGGTTTCCTGGATTGTTTCTTTTTTATCTATTTAGGATTAATCACATAGAAGACACACTCCCCCACTCCAAACACCTTACTTGAAACAAGTGTCACTAAATCAGAAAAAATGCAGGCTCTGTGGCTAAGCAGGTGATAATTGGAACCTGCATAGTTTAGAAGTGTGCTTGTGTCCATTTGTTTTGGGCACAGATTCGTATCAAGTTTGTTTATTTATATACTTTTTTAAAATAAAGGAACTAAAAAAAAAAAACACTTTCATTACAACCTAGCCATGTAACTTGAAACTACATATCACGGATGCTAAATGAAATCTCATTGAATATGAAGAACATGAGTTCAGCTGAGGAGTATTAATAGTGAATATGCTAAATCTGAAGTGGAAATAGAATGCATTTACAAACTGAGAGTCTGGCCATCATGATGAGAAGAAAATTGGCCTAGAAAAGTTTTTGGAAAAAGTGAGAAAATGACCTGACTATATCTGAGTAAAATAATAACAACATCAACAAAATGCTCTTCCATACTTCACACGTCTCCTTTTTTTTTTTTTCCTCTGCCCAGCTCAGCACAGCATGAATTTTATCTACCTGTTCTTACTCGTAGTCCTTTTCTTTCCTCTCTGTTCCTTCATTACAGTAATTTCCTTTATTTCCCATTTTCATTCAAGCATAGTTGTATAAACAATTATTTTACCTGTTGTCTCTCTAAGTTCCCTGAAGGAAAATAAAGATAATATCTAAGAGTAGCTGCATTTATATACATGGTTATTGCTGATATTTACTCTGATGGAAAGAGTAAAAAAAAATAGGACTTTATTGCTGGTTTGCACCAGGTTTTTAGTATAGTTACAGTAAAATTTTATGTTATTAGCACATTCTGAACATTTTGCACCAAACCCATTTTATTTATTTGTCTGATATTAAAAGTTAGCCAGAAAAACAATCAATGTCAAAGTAGAGTGATGCAGAACAGAGAAAATCGTTACTAGAATTACAGAATAAGTCACTTGCAGAGCTGTTCTGTCGCCATTATGGAACTGGATTTTTTTTCTCCTTCATATCTCAAAAAGAAGAATATTTTAATATAATATTCTATATACCCTGCTGAAAAGATCTGAGCCAACTGCTTTATTAGCTGTTTTTCAGTCAGGAAATATCAACCCCAATTTGACTGATTTTTGTTAAGAGTATCTGTGGATATGATTACATATACAATGTGCTGGATATAATGAAGCTCATTCAGTGCTGTAGAGAGCAATTATTCAGTCCTTGATTGGCACATATCTGTCCTGAGTAGAAAATTTAAAGCATAACTAGATGATTTCCCTAAATTACGCACTTAAATTTAGCTCTGGTGCAGTTGTTCCGTGCTAGATGCATGTATTTACCAGTGAGTTTTTGGATATACTCATCTAAGCAATATAGGCTACCTGTAGGCTTACATGATATGAAACCATTTTATTTATCCCTGCTAAGTACCAGCAGAACCATTCCTCCCCTACTCCTCCACCGTTTTCTTTGCTTCTACACACAGACTACCTTTCACTGTAATGGACACAACAGCCTTTTTCACGAGAGACAGGGAGGCAGACTCTTTGCCTCTGAAGAACTCCACAAAAATAAAATAAATAAATAAATTATATATATATATATATAATTATAACCTCATTGTCAAAACCTACCAAGCCCTGCTAGGGAGGAATGAATGCCATAGCATGACTTCATACTTCATAAATGGTATGACGAAGGCATTACATAGGGCAGATAACTTCTTTCATGACTACCTTTGGCATTCAAGTACTATCATTAGGGTAGACAAATTGATCAGTTCTGCTCATATAGTAACAGTGTACAGCTGGATTACATTTCTTAGCTTTAATTGTTAAGTAAGAGTTTATGGGGTGATCAAGCAGGTTAGAGAAGCCAAGTGTTTCATGAACACTGCCAAAAGTCTCTTTTATCAGCATTCAACTTACAAGAAAGTTTACATAATAAGTTTCTAAACTTTCTAGACTTCAGGCACACTATGGTGAGTGAGGTGAAATGAAAAGAAATCATCAGATCACACGGAAAAATGAGTTAGCATATTGTTTTCCATCTGTAACGAATTCATCTGAAGATATTGTGGTAGGCAAGTTTACCAGGATCCCACAGTTACACTGTAGAGGTTATTGATATAACTTATATGAAAAAAAATATCTAAAGTAGTATCATTCTTATAGCTTCCAATCTTAATCAGAAACCCTATCCAGAATAAACTGTGATCTGTTATTTATTTTCTTGGTATTCAACAGTGTGAAGAAGGACTTGTGCTCTCCCATGGGGCAATGCTCTTAATAAAAAGGTAGATACTTCTACATGATCTTTATACTTTGAATGTATGTCATGAAAATGTGGTCTGGTCCTAATTTAGATTAAAATGACAAATAGGACAAAGCATTTTATTAGTTTGGGGTGATTCTATCTGTAGCTGAAGAGACTCTGTAAATTGATCTTCATCTAGGTAAGATTAAAACAAATTGTTACTACCAGTGACTGTGCAGTATAAACTCCTGATGTTCTTTCACCATGTCCTTCTTTCATTCTTTTCTCAGGGCCGTAAGGGCACTACCAGCCCTGACTGGCCCTGGCTGGCCTCCCCACTGACTGTCCATGGACCAGAATCCCAGTTCAACCCAGCCTGGGACTGTCAGTTCCAGTGTGCAGTATTTCTGAAAAGAAACTGCAGATAAAACAATCTGTCTGTTCTAATTTAAGGCCCCCCCCCCCCCCCCCCCCCAAGGAACGATTAACATGAAAGTCAATGAAAGTCAATAGAGTATTGGAGAAATTTCAGCAGTAGTTTACTAAATTTTGAATTTCTCGATACACTTTTACATACATTGTGGATTAAATAAACCATATCTTTTTATAAAGAATGAGAAATGTGGTAGCTGTAAAACAGGCTGGTACAATGACTCATGCACTAATTCTTTTGAAATTACTCCTAAACTAAGAGAAATTGTACTTAGTACCAATTGGAGTGAGTATCTAGCCAGTTTGGGTTAAATAATCTGCAGTCTAGAAGCTTTTTATTTAGTAAAATTCCATACCTCAGCTAAGCTGTTTTTCATCAGGCTCATTAACTTGGACACACTGCCAGACTAAAATGGCTGTATGGTTCATGAAACTGAGATGCCTCACTCTGAGCTGCTAAAGAATTATTGAAATGGAGATACCTCACTCTGAACTGCTTAAGAACTATTGAAACAACACATTTATCAGTCATTCAGGCATCTCTACGTCACTGTAATCAGACTGAAAATAAAAATAGCACTATTTTTATTCCTTCTAAACCAACTTATCCTCAAAAGTTAATTTCCCTGAACAAAACTGATGAAACTCAGATTATGACATTAAGGTAGCTTAATTTAGACGTGAATTGAAGATGGTTTAAGTCTGAGTTTCAAATTTATTTCTTATTTCTTATATCTGATTGCAGTGATGTCAATGAAAAACAAAGTGTTCACAAAATGTTATATTACAGTAGCCTCAATTTACTTCTATTCTGCGTTTCCATTAAAATAAAGACACCAGTTCAAAAACAAGACAGTATAATGAGCAAGAATACAGAAAAGTAAGCCTGCTGATTTCTTTTCGTTTCAGTGGATCATACCTAGGAAGTAGTTTAATTTTAGAAATATTACACAAAAGATTTTTAGGAGAAGAACATTCTTTAGGAATAGACGTACTGTACCACAGATGATTTTAGTAGTCACTAAAGCCAATGAACTCAGGGAAAAGCATCCGTTTAAATACTGTTTCACCATATAGTTTTATTCTCTCTTTTCACCATCAACAGTAAGGCTTTTATTTATTTATTTATTTGTTTGTTTGTTTAATTATTTATTTTCTTGGGGAGACAGCTGCATTGAGCTCTTGGAGTTCAGAATGCTGTTATTTAAGCAGAGCATTTTGACATTATAAGTTTGAGAACTGATTTTTATTTTGTGCTGTTTTTATGATTTAAAGTTTTCAGATTATTTCTGCATCTTTTGTTCATCAGAGAATGTAGTAGATGAAACCCTTCCCTCACCTTACTAGATTTTTTTTTTTTTTTTTAAGTAAGGGAAAATAGAACATGTTTCTGTTTCCTCTTTATCCCTTCAACAAGGACACTGTCAGGACCTTGGATGAACTGGCATGAACTAAAATGTTAAAGTATTTTGGTGTCCTAAATTGACCACCTTAATAGCATGATGTGGAACTTAACCAAAGTAGGCATGTCTCAACATTAATATATGATACAATATGACATGATATGATATGATATAATTTTTCTTTGGTGTTAGGCACAAGGTACAATAAGAGTATTGTACACTGAAGAAGACACTGGATTCAATGGCCTGAACCAATCAAATAATTTCTTGAGCTTTGAAATACGAGGTTGTTGTCTATATTACCTTTTTTATTGGTCCAATATTTGAAAGTTAATTGGTCTAACTCTGACTTCAGTTAGCCAGATAAAGGCTAATAAGAATCAGTATAATGCTGCACTTCAGTTAAGGGACATAGAAAATCACCAAGCATTCTTTCCTGCTGCCATCAGTCAAGTTATCAAGGATCTTCACAAACATAATGGCAGAAAATGGTGTCACTAGGATAAATACAGTATTTTGCTGTAACTGCAGGAAACGATCATATAAAAGATGATAAATAAGAATTTTCTATGGCAAATAGTACCTTTTAGCTATCCTATATTGCCCCCATGCAGGGAAAATTGCTAAATGTACAAGCTCTGTCTTGCTCTCTGATGCAGCCTGCACAAGAAGAAACGTCTTGGTGAGACCTTGCCTCACAGCACAGGATTTCACCTACAATGGTTATGAACACAGTACCTCACAGTTCTCAGTGGATTCTTACAGGACGTTGAAGTCAATTTGGTTGTGACTTTGTCAGAACTAAATTATAGATGACATAATATAACTGTAAATTTTCATTACTAAGTTGTTCAGGAAAACCTCCTTGTCTCAAAAAAAAAAAAAAAAAAGCTTTACAGACAAATAAAAAGGTCATAATTCCCTCATAGGATGTTGTTTTACATTGCCAGGAAGAAAGTGTTCTCAGTGTGATCATATCACATAACTCTCAAGCAACTCACAATAATAGCTCAGCCTGTAATTTTATACTCTGCTTTAAAATAACATTTTCATATGCTTTTTCATAACATTTTTTTAGTCTTACTATTGTCATCTCCACACTGATATGAAGGAAGTACAGTTGGTTGACTGGGTTAGTGAAGGAAGGAAAAAGAAGAATTTGGTGGGTTTTTCTTTGGTATAATTGGTTTCCACCAGACAGTGTCTAACAACCATAGCAGATGACTTACATATGCCAGAAACAAGCAGAGGCTTGCTAGTAGCCGTTTCAGTCTTGATGTGGTTTAGTGTAATTTTTTTTTTTTTTTTTTGCTTCTCAAGTCCCATGCATATCTCCTGTGTCAAAATTGAAAACACTCTGTCTGCAACAATTCCTTGGCATGCAAGCCACCAAGAGTAGGTGGTCTTTCAATGACATTTGGCCTTGCCAAGTAGTTTCCTGTTCATAGCTCCACTGTCTCCTATTATTCCCTTCTTCTATAACTCACATCTGCTGGTAAGACAATTTTTCCCTTTAGGTTTAAAACATTTTCTGGTAGTTCTTATATGGTGGTGGTGGTGGTGAAGCCAACACTTGCTGAGTTTTCTAGGACTTTTTTTTTTTTTTTTTTACCTTCCCTCTCCCTAATTACCTTTTTTCTCCCTTGGGTTTTCTAACTGAAAACCTAACACTTCAGATTATCACTATTCTCAGTTATATGAAATAGTCACAGATACTGAAACAGACAGAAGATAAGTAAAAAGCATTGGCTGCAACTTTTATTCACCTACACTGTGTTTACAGATTAGAATAGCAACCAATGCATTAAATAAAAGAATTTATATTATGAAAAGACATACCATGATTGTAAAGGCTATAACTTAAAAAAAATACAGATATGTATACCCAATGGTAATATTGTTACAGAATTAAATGTGTAGTTACAGTGATATTAATTCATCATGTAACCCTTTGATTGATTCATTCTGTTTGCACAGATTACCATAGTTAGCTTTTTTTTTTTATTTGTTATGCGTAAATTTGTGATACTACTATCTCATTAAACATAAGGAATAGGCTCACAAAAACAAACAAAAGCTTTTCCAGAGAAAAATTAAACACATCATCTTACCTCATTAAACTTCTCTCTTTTTTATAGGTTTTGTAAGCTGTATATTCTAATTTAGTCACCCCATATTTTTTCCCTTTTGTGTTTAAGGTCAGACTTACTGTTTATAACAGCATTATCTAACCTGTTATAGATTTCTCAAAACAAGACGGTAATTGCTATGGGAGAGTAATGCTGGTGAATCGTGGCATCAGCACTTGAGTATAGAACTGAGAGTAACAGAGGTGACTTAATTTTACTTTCTGATCAAGGCATTTTGTGAAAGTCTGACTAGGTTAGGAGAGATGATTTCAAAATATTATCATTGTACCTAATAATGACATCACATATTCTGAAGTAAAAATATCCTGAAAAATAGAAAGCTATAAACAAATGGAGAACAGTTTGCAGGTATGATTGCAAGGGAATGTTACAGAGCATCCTGCATTTAGAATTACACAAATTATGATAATCCCAAAGCACTATAGATGACTCATACTTCCAACAGAGTCCTACAAAGAAGAAAGAAAAAAGGAAGTTCCTCAGTTTTTTTTTTTTTTTTTTTTGAATAAAAGGCACATTTGACAAAAGTCTTTTGTTATTTGGGAGTATGCAGTTCTTGCTTACTCTGGCAGCCCAGAAATATGCTACTGATGCCAGCATTCCCTGAGATGATTGGAAGTTCAGGGGCAATACTCAAGTTGTTATTGACACACAGAAGCCATTACTGTGAGTGAGCCACTGAACAGTTGACATAAAATCTTTGGCATTTTCATCACACATATATCTCTAAACAAATAAAGAAAGAATCTTAACAAGTAACTCCTTCAGTAAAAACAAAAATCTAAAATGATTTACAATGATGATATCACTTTTATTTTATTGGAAATATTTAATAAACTACTTCTCTTTCTTAGAACTTACAAATCTTTCATTAAGTAATTTAAAGGATATACCTTTGGGTTCGATATACCTTTGGGTTCATTAAACAAAGAAAAACGCTGTGATTTTAGAAACTGTTTTAGAAACTGTAAAGAAAACAGTTTCTGTTTAGAAACTGTAAAGAGAGTTTATTTGGAGAATGTAACTTACAGATTATATATTTTTAAAGTTTATTTGGTGAGACAAAGAATACAAGTGTGCCCCTAACCAGGTTATTCTGCTCTGAATGTCTTTTTTTCTAAATTGATTTTTCCTTAATCAACAAAATTATGTTAAAAAATGTATTAACAAAATTAAAAAAAAATTCTTATCTCTCTTAGGTTTTGCATAAAAAGTGGAGAAGTTTATGAGCCAAGAGAGATTTTACGTGCCAAAGGAAGCTCTGTGAAGAAGCTCATATTAGTTCTATGAAGATTTATTCTTATTATTATCATTTTGTTTTTGAAGGTAAACACAAAGACACAGAGCTTGTAATTTCATATTCCTGTTATTTGGTTTATATTGGAAAACAGGCATTACAGTTGCCACTGGTGAAATCTGGAAGATAGGAATTTTCAGTATTACTTACTATATCTGGGAACACTAAGAAAATCACTGACTTTTAATAGGATTTTTTTTTCTTTTATCATCCATGAAAACCGCTAAAATTTCCACTCAAAATGTTTGTATTTCCCATCCAATAAAAATATTTACAATTTATTTATTTATTTATTTATTTTCCTGGAGATTAAAAACATTGTCCTTTGTTCCCTTTTTACAATACTTAAATTACAAAACAATTAGAATTTTTGCTTTATTTTGGGCAAAAGTCCCTCAGATTTGGGTATGTATTCTGTGTTTACAATATATCCAGCATATACTGTTGGACTTGGCTTTTGTTCTATGTAAAGTGTAATGCACATCTATTTGAAGTTAAGCACAGACATTCTGTGTGTGTGCTTGACCGCACAGCTAAACCATCTTTAATATGAATATATATGCCTGCTTTGTGCAGGCTAAAAGTAATGAATTCCAGAAAGTAAGAATTCAAAGGGGATTATATCTTGCAAAATTGTGTACAATTACTTTAGCTTATGCTAAAGTGGTTTCTGTGGATGTCCCTGGACTACCTTTGAATTGTCCCCTATACAGGCTAATTCACACTGAATAAGGGAAAAATTCTGAGATGATATTATTAGAAACTTAATTTTCAGTCTTGAAGGATATCAAGGACTATACAGGCTATGTATGAAATCCTTGAACTATTCTATTTGATTAGAAATATGACATTTATTTTAGATTAAATGGAATTCCCTGTGCATGTTAAACTTGGATATATTTATATAATGCATTGGCACTACTTTTAGACACAGTAGTGGAAGTAATCTGGTTATATTAAGTGGGATATTGCACTAAAACAGTTACACTGCTTCTGGCATGTGTGCTTGCCTAGATATTTCTACAAAGCACTGTGTTAGTTATTATAGCAGTCTATTGCAGAAGAGATATGACATCTGTATGAAAAATACTTACTCTCACTTTCATACTGAATATGTGAATTTACATTACAGTGAATTAGGAAAGGAAGGAAAAAGCATATAGATTAAAAGAGTTTAGTAGCCATTTTGGTGTGTCCCAATGAAACTGAATTTTGGATTTATAAATAGAGATTAACAATAACATTTCCTTGTTCCCAGAGCATTTCTGCAAAGTAAAAATGAATTGAAAATAATCCCCATAACAAGTAGGTATATATTTTATTATTTAAAAGTTTCAAAGTTCAACATTTTTTTTTCTCATTTTTTCTTCTTTCTTTATTTCTTCTGAATCTTAGAGTAAGATTTACTGTAATTATTGTGCTCATAAAGACTCATCTTTTTAAAGTGAGTTAAACTAAATTTAGTCTTAGGTCTACATTTGAGAAGGAGGACAGCCCTATGAAAATGAAAAAACATATGAAAAAAATCCAAGTATATTTGCAAAAAGAACAATGATGTGTGTGTTAATGTTCAAGCTCTCAGTATGCAACATATGTAAATATTTTTAAACACATTTTTGAACTGAAATTACAAAGTTAAGCTTACCTACTTTTCCAGTCTTTGTCATTACCATTGTGTATTTCCACAGTTCCTTTTGTTTTGCAACATTCTGACAGTTCTAAAGATAGGAATGTTGGAGGCATTTATAGATTTTTGTAAATTAACTGTACTTTTACTATGAGAACCATGTGCTGGCCATGCAACAAGTTCCCTATTTTCCATTTTTCATTATATTTAGTATCTGGATAAACAGCATCTAAAATTGATTATCCAAACAAGATATCCTTGATTATCCAAACAGGATTGTACTTCTGCCTGTCCCATGAGTTCCAGTTCTTTCTAGAGAATTTAATAGACAAAATTAAAGGTTAAATATTATTCAACACTGAGTGCAAAACAGCTCAAAGTAGAAGATAATTTACTTTAAAATTACTTATGAAATGTACTTTAATAGTTTCTTCTGCATAAGAAATCAGACACATATACTAATTTCTGGAGAAGCAGATTAGCATTCAGATATTTGCGAATGAACAAAAATATCTAGTCAGAGAGACCTGTGAAAAATTCATCCACTTTTGGGACGTATCGATTAGGGGAGAGGTAAGAAATGGATTTTATTGTTACTGAAAATGGATTCCAGAGGATCACTAAGACGAAATTTAATTTTCACAATGAAAGTGAATGCTGGTCTTTGGAAACACTGGAAAGCAGATTCAGTTCTCCTGAACAAATCTGAGGCTGGCTAATATAGAGTTACTCTACGGAAGGTTATTAATTAAGGCTGTCGATTTTACATTTTGTTCATGTAACTTATGCTACGTGACCTACATAATATCATGGAAGTGTTTATTGCACTGTAAACATTTTGGGGCCTGTAGTTATCTTTTTTTTTTTTTTTTCCCCCTTTAAAATGTACTGCAGCCTACATACTCAGTTTAGTAAACTGAAAATAGTAATAATCTTTTTAATACAGTCTATATTTTTCACAAGTTCCCTAGAATGCAGACATTTCAACAAGAGGGCCAAAAATATTGGATTTTGCTGATTTTTTTTTTACTATGAAAAAGCTTAGAGCTGGGAAAGAGGACTGAGAAACAGAAGATTGTATGCATTCCCTGGGAGGTGCACAATTAAATTGTTGCTACATCTTACATGCTATGTAAATGAAACTGCACAGTATTATTTTTTTTTTCCAATATTAAACACAATTGCAACAATTCAAAGATGATGGAGCTACGTTAATAAATAGGAGACATAGAAGTAAATACGACATAGATATCACTGTTCTTTAAAAGTATAAATTCTGTGAGAAAAACAAAGAGACTATAACGAGGAATAGAATCTTCTGCAACTTCTGGGTTTAAGGATGTCATGAAAATTGAAGTAATTTTTCCATCATGTACAACATTACTGTTGTACTGAAAGAAAACTACAAAGTTTTCTTGCTATCAATGTAATCAAACAAATCCTTGAAATAGAAGGGGAATTTACAGAATTTTTCTTCTGTATTACAATGTTTTCTGTGTGTTAACAAAAACAAATGTTTCTTGTTTGAAAAAAAAAAAAAAAGTTCTTTATGCCCCTCCTGGGAATTGTTATGCTTTGTTGAAAGTGGAGTTTAATTTCTTTTACAGGTAAGTTTGACTGGACTAGTTTAAATGTACTAGTTTAAATGGACTATTTCTTTTCAGGTGTCCAGACATCAAGAATAAAATTGTATTAATGACTGATTTTTTTAGTTTGCAGGCTGAATAGGAAAAGAAAAACAGGTAAACTCTTTTTAATTTGAACTTCACGTGTTGTTTCCTTTCAAGATGGAAAAGCAAAATGGAGGAAGGTGCTTACTTCCTGACTGGCATTAATATCTATTATTCTCTCCTGGAAGCATTCAGGTGTACTCATAAAAAGGCTACAAAGTACATAAATCTAGGTATTCCAGTAGGCAGCAATGCATCTAAAAATTAAGAGTCTATCTGACTGATACCTACAGATAATGCAGAGAAGCTGATAGACAGCTGAGCTTCAATGTAATTTATTAAGGTTCTAGTTCTACTTTATCACATAACAACATGTTAAAGCTATTTTATAAAGCTTGTGAACTATTTTCACCTAATGGATGTCTTTCAGCTAGCTTAAGGGGGCTCAGATTAAGCTTGTAAAAAGCACATTCATTCATTCATTCTATTATTGAAATGATTTGTTACATTTATAGTATACATTCTGCCTTCCTTCTGAGGACCATGTAACATTTAGAAATGTTAATGATTTCATTATAAACTAACTCCAGTAACATAATCCTTGTACTCACATTGACTTGATACCTGCAGTGTAACAGAAGTAAAAATTGAGATTATCTTTGAACAACACTGCTCAGGAGTGTTAGATGCCCAAGCTAACTCAGTATATCACAAGTTGTTTGGTTACATTACTGACCTATTCAGTCTAGGTGAACAGAGCCAGTGTTACAATAACTGTGAATTGCTTTGAGCTACCTTGGGCACTTTATTGGGCACTTGACACAGGAACCTATATCATGATGCCAAGTGCTTTCCAATAATGAGGTTTGATTATATTTAATCTTAGAGATCTAATTAAGTCTTAGAGGTCTTTTTAAGGAACTAACAGCTTTGACTTCAGTAGATTTTCCCAGGACAAAACAATATTTATGAAGTATAACACTTCTAGTGGAGTCATTGGCCTTTTTAAACAAGTCTTTATGAGAAAGTGAGTAGCTTACTCTGACTTAGTTTAAAGGTATTTTTATGAGTCTGATCTCCTTCATTCACCTATCCTTGACATTTTTGGTTCTGTCCCAACTTTTCATTTAGTGAGGTTTATTCTTTGTACACGTTTTGATTATTATATTTCCATGCTGAAAATACAGTCTGCCAATGAAAATTTATATCAGAATAGGTACTGTGTAATAAATCAAGGTTTTGTTCGTTATGGTAATGGTAAATCTCAGTTCCTTATTTAACCTAGACAAAGATATGAGGCTATAAAAGGAATTAAATAGTACTTATTAGCAGCAGTATGTTTCCCAGATCAATAGAGTTATAGATAGGAAGTCTGAGAAAGGTGTAAATATTTCTTTTATATGGAAAAAGATTTTACAGATTACATACCTTCTATAAATACCTACATACCTTTAGAAATACTGTTCAAGACAGACACATTGTAGTACAATTTGATTTCAGTATCTGTGGCTAAGATGTCTGATATGGCACATACTTTTTCATATAGACTTTTTGCACTGACGATCCTCAAATACTTTTAGAACATAAAGTTAGTATCTTACTTAAGATACTGTCATTGATAAGCTACATTTAGGACATACAAAAGAGATGAACAGTGAATGTTGTCCATATAGATAGTAAAATCAAGGGTCTTACAAGTCCAATTTAAACATTCACGAGCTTAAATTCTAATCAAGTGTCTTACAAGTCCAATTTAAACATTCACGAGTTTAAATTTTATCACTTATAGAAAAGAAAATGAAAAATGTAGAGAAATAAAGTAAAAAAAAAAAGATTGATGAAGTGCAGATCAATTTAATTCAGACAGAGGAATGAGGGAAGATGAACAGCTTGTGAGCAGTGATCAGCAAGCATTTACAGAAAGGCTTTTATCTTAGTCTTCTTATATGGACAAATAACACAATGCCTGTAAAACCTGAGAAGTTTTGTCTGTCTAGAAAATGAATTGGAATATAAATGATCATACATATGTATTAAATGAGAGATCTTTAAAGAATCTAAGGACATATGTAAATAATTGCCCTGTCTATTCACCAGCAAATAAACCAAGCTCTTCTGCCAGAATTACAATAATGTATATTTCATTCTGTAGCAAAAGTTCTTTTTATTTCCATTTATTTCAAATTGAAAGGTAGTATTTGCAGTAAGTGACACCTTAATGTGCATCCTGTCACCTGCCGTTCCTCTTGGCTGATTAAAACTAATTTATAGTTCTGTCTTTTTCATAACTCTCAACAAAGTATGGTGTTATCAATAAAGAATGAAAATGCAATTTTTTCCATACATGTCTCACAGACAATATGAGCTACGATCTCATATACCCCAGGCTTTATTTACAGAATTACAACTAGTTGGTGGGACTCAGCACAAGGCAATTCTACAGTTATTTGTGAAACTTATGATAAACATGACTTACTCCTTCAGAGAAGGTAAAGTCAGGTATTCAGAAAAAAAATGAATGTAGAGATACAGTATTAACAGTACTGAAATGGTAACATCTCAGAAGTCAGAACATCATTGATGCTGACTATACATCTTTAATTTGAAACATATTGTTTGTTTTTTATGTGGAGATAAGCAACACAAATGAAGAAATAGTGTATAGAGTGTATGTATGCATGTATACGTGTGTATACGTATACATAAATATAGATACATTCACATGAGACCCAAGAATATAATACATTTTCAGAAGTAATTTTATTAGTATCTTTCTGGGCCATTTTTAGCACAGCTCAAATTCTGCTTATCTTTTTCTGCTTCTAGTCATGTTTCTGTCTTTTTTTTTTTTTCTTCTTCTTCTTCAAAAAAAAAAATTATCCTGCTGCAAGCAAATGTATAATAGTGAATGGACTCTCTGGGAGTGCCAGCAAGCCTACCTTTGGCAGCATGGCCTCTATAAGAACTCTTAAGAAAGGAACGAAAGTATGAACAGACCCAAAACTGTCAGAGAAGGCATTTGCCCCAAAAGGTTTCTGGGGGATGTTGACAACCAGCGAGATTGAACAGTAAGTGGGAAACTACAGGGAGAATTTTGAAACAAAGGAGGAGTTTGCTTGAACACAAGTATAAAACAAGCATGAAAATTCATAATGGTGTGGAGAGACCACATTTGATTGGAGGCAGCAGCAGTGAAAATCTGGTTTGATGCTGCCTGAAGTCACTTTCCAAACTCTGTCTGGGTCAAAGCAACCACTCTGATGGACACCGGAAGAAGCCCGCATGTGGTTTGGACTGGTGACTTGGTAACACCTGGGACCCACACCTCAGGTGAATGTGTGTGTGAGTTCAAATGGTGCTTTCTCATGAATTAGTGGGTTAAAAGGAGAAACACGTGCTCACAAAGTCCAAGCAACCATGTTTCCAACCAGAGCTGTGTGGAAATGCAGATACCTGTGTTTCCAGGAGAGATGGGAGGGCACCTGCAAGCTACATTTATGTGTGTGTAATTGAATTTTTAAAAAATATTTAAGAAGGGTGTTTATAAATTTAGAAGTGTTTATTAACATTTTATAAGTGTCTACTGCTATGGTTTATATATGTTTTGTTGCTCATATTGATCCTGAATTTAGAGTTCACTGATTGTGAGTTAATTAGTGTGATTTGTAAATTAATAAATTCCTTCAGTCCTTATTTAAAATATGTGAACTGAGCAGCCATTCCCTGAGACTTTATTCCAGCTCTTACTATTTGGACACTAAAAAGGTAAGTGATTCAAACATTATCTGAAGTATGGAAGAATTATTACTAACCTATTTTATGCAAGAAGGATTCAGATTTTGCAGTGAGTAATGTTAGTACTCTATACTAAAATAAAAAAATAAAAACTCTGCAGCCAAGCTATTATATACACAAATTGAAGAAAAACTACCCTCTAAAATATCAATCTATTCCTGTCTATTTTAAATGGAAACATTTTCCTCTTTCCCCAGATACTACCCAGAACATTATCTAATATACGTATTTGGCTGCAAAATCTGATACTAAATCTTGTGGTTGCTCCTATGCATGCAATAATAAATTTTAAGGTTGCCTTAAACAACAATACAACTAGCACTCTGCAATGTTCTTAATCTCAGTCCAATTCATTAGTAAGAATCAAGCCAGCAAAGTGGTACTAACACCATTTCTTGGGCATTAGGTCTTTGTGGTAAACTCCTACAAAATTTTGTCTAGGCAAAATAATCTTCCATTAGTCAATACACTGAGTTTGGCTTCTCTAGGTTTTGATAAAATGTAGGTAGCTATCTTTATATGCTCTTTACCACTCTTTGAAAGCATTTCTTCTCCTCTGAGTAGAATAAATGATTTGACATTAGTTTGACATCTAATAGCAGGGAAGTAGCAAGAGATAAATAGGCATGATCACACCTAAAATAGGAAGACATTACACAGGGTAGTGCAGAAACCACCTTTCTTTGATCTTCAGAAACAATACTTTTTTTACAAAAGCCTAATTTACAATGAAATCCACACACCATTTTTACTATAAATTGTTTCACTACACTTTTTTTTTTTTTTTTTTTTTAAATACTTGGGATAACTTGTCCTTCTGTCATGTGGCTTAAATGTGACTGTTTTATTTTTCAGGAAGGATAGTATATTAAAAAAAAAAAAAAGCTCATTATTTTTAGCATTTAAGTGCATCTTTTATGCAACCCAAGAATGCATTTGAGATCAAAATATGTATGAGATATTATTATTGATTTCTGTAAAGAAAGTTCAAAATAGAGTGTGTGCAAATGTGCTTAAAAGATGCTGTTGTGATACTAGGAAATCTCTCCATATCAGAAAGTGAAAATAAAAAATCCAGTTTAAGTGTTTTAGAGTCACCACTGGGACCAGACTTAAAATACTATAATTGTTTCTTTAACTTTGCAACACAGCACAATCTCTGGATGTCTCTGAAATAATCTTACCAAACAATGAATTTGCTGGTATACAAAAGAGATGAGTTGCATATTTTTGCTTATTGTGCATGGGCTTCATATGTCCTTCCAGAAAACCATTTTCAGTTTTAATCTTCAGTGGTATGGATTGATGCAACAAGGTAGGTTATATCCATATGAATATAGAATTTAGATTCCTCGTTTAGATTCCACATCAGAGGAGCAAATTATATCTATCACTGGTGTTGTCTGTATTACTGGTCAAGCCGTCTGATCATATCTGTGACTATAAGAGAGCTATTGTTTCTATCTGCTACTTTAAGTTTCTAGAGATTTGTAGACTAAAGCTTTGTCAATACAGCAAAACAATGTCGCCCACCCTTCCTAAACATAGTAACTGTAGAGGATGAAGAAAATATTGATCTTAATGAATCAAAATGACATTTTCTGACAAGAAAAAAACATCCCATTTTATACAGTATCTGTATGGAACCAGATGACCTTCTTTTCTGATATACATGTATATCAAACAGAGCTGCTGTATCCTTTTAAAATAGCAAGTTACCATTCCAAAAATCTGTCTTCTTATTTCAATCAGTAGCCAAGTTTCGTTGGATTAATCTTAAAAATCTCATTCCATAGGATAAAAAATAAGAGGGAAAAAAATACCTATCCTTATACAAAATCTCTACATAAAGGAACAGAGAACATAGGGTAAATATTTTATACAGATTTCAGTGTTATGAGAAATGAGAAAGTTATGGAAGCAAAGCTTTTCTGCATTAGGTAGCCATGAGAGAAACTTGCAGTCAACAGTAGACTTGAACATTGTCTTGCAATAATTCCTTACACAGATGTGTATCAAAGACAATTCAATACAGGGCAGGAACCAAAAGTTCCACTGGAATTAACAGATCTACTGGTCTATGTCAGATGATTAGAACAGAATAAACATATTTTTAATAATATCAAAATTATTTGGTCTCTTACCAGCTTCAGGTATCTTACAAATTCCAGCTGAAGGGCCTATGTTGTGTCTACCAGACAAGGATGGTGCACCTTGACATTAATCAAACAGCTGCAATCATTCACAGGCAAATTTGTCTCAAGTAGAATTTGTATTGTTCAGAATCCTACATAGTAAGGAGGAAAAACAAGGTCAAAATATGTAAGTAACAAAAGTTGAACCACTTATCTGTAGGTAGGACTCAGTTCCTGTCAGTCTAGTAGGAATTAATAAGAAGAGCACATCAAAAGTATTCTGTGGTTGCTTTGTAATACAAATCTGTGGAAAAGAAGGCTTAAAACATAGATTCCTTCCATCACAGTAGAGAAGTGGTAGAGCTAGCACAGGAGTATTTACTAGAGCTAAAATGGGGTAGTCTCTCCAGTTAATTATTCTCATGTAGTTTAAAAAGCTCTTCTTAATGTTTATCTTTATCCTCTCTCCTGTCACAACACAGCCTAAGTAACTCACCCTGAAGTGCTTCATAATGATTTAATAGAATTTGCAGTTTTTGTCACCTCATTGCTCAACATTTTCCATGTCATTAATAAGTGCAGTGAATAAGTCCTGGTACCTCTTTTCAGACTATTAGTCCCGTCCTCTTAGAAGAACCATCCCTTTTCTCCCTGTGTTGCAGCTAGCAACCAGATGAAATTAATCTAGTCTTTGATCTTAATTTTGTTAGAGTGAACTCAGAGTGAAATTTAGTACAAGGAAAGAGATTATGGCATTGGGTGGATATTTCATAGTATTCATATTTAATGTGCAGAATAGCTAATAATTTGTCCACGTTCTTACAAATGTACTTGTAAATCTTGAATACTGCAATATGTTTTTTTCAAACTCAAAATATTTCTGTGCATTGAGGAAAGGCTGGATTACTAGAGCTGACCTAGGGATTATAAACATATCAGAAGGCTATTTCTTTGGATACTTTTGGTGATGCTGTAGCAGCTTACGAATCTTCAACAATAAACATCACTAATAAGACATACAAAATATGTGATTTAACTGTGTTTTTTTCATAAATTTTATGTAAATATTGTACTGTGCAGAAAACAAGAATATTTTGATTAAAAAATTTCAGTTCCTGACAAGTTATGTAGATTATAAAAATATCATATACCTTAGAACTCCACCTTAAGAAAATAAATTTAATAAGAATCCAAAATCTTTGGAGAAAAGGATACTTATCAACGTGTAGCAATGAAGTGAATATAATAAAAATTTAGAAGGAAAAAGTATCTTATTTTATCAAGTTGGAAATAAGAACAAACTGTTGGAAAAGATAGCAAGAAACTGAGTAAACTCTGGTTAAAACCTTTAATACATTGCAGAAAATATTAAGCTACTATGAGATCCTGCCTCAGATATATCAGAGTTCCTTCAATAAAAGCTGTATGTTCTTACTGATTTTTTACTTATTTCTCCATCGCTGAAGGATTAAGGACCATTATTTCTGACTGAAAGTTCAGAAATTGTCTTCAGTGTGTACCATCACCTCATTTTCATAGGACTACATTGCTTACTTTGCAAAGAGCCTATTGTGGCTCTAAAGCTGGAAAGGTATGCTGAAGCATTGTAGAAGCGGGAGCTGGAATATGAAATATCATGGACCATTTAATAACTTCAACTAATCATAAAACTATCAATTCCCTCTCAAAAAATTATTAACTATAATTAACTGATATCATCAACACTTTGGATTGTTTCGTGTTCTTGGCAGAGTTTTTATATAAGATTTATTTCAACATTATCTAAATATTGAAAATACATCTTCTGACCACTCTTATTCCATATTTTCTTTTTTATGTAGCTGATGATGCCTTATCAGTTTTTATGAGTTAGAATTAAAGCCCACATTATATATTTTGTATAAATGTGAAAGAAAAGTTCATTTTAAAGTTATTCTTAAAGTTTGTTAGAATGCTTTTCAGCTATTGAATCTAAACATTCCAAAAGAAATTACATTACCTGCAATTTTAGTTGTTTCTTGTTTGCGACTTTTTTGAAGTCACAATCTTGGAATTCTGATTTTGAAATGAATTTTGAAACATTTCTTGTATGACTCATAAAAAACACATTTAAAAAGGGAAAAAAAATATTAATGTTTTCCAATGAAAACAAGGCATTTTTGATGAATTCAAAATGGTTTTGATTGGAAACTGCTGAGAATATAGTTTGAAACTTGTGTGCTTAGGGATTTTTGTTCTATACTTCTGTTCTTCTTCTGTATACCTTTGTTCTATACTGGCTATGCCCTTTTTCTCCTGAGCCCCCTTCTAATTGCAATCTTTCCTTACCCTGTATATCTCTGGTGACCAGGACTTCATTAATAGAAATGGGAGTGTCTTCATGAATTGACTTCAGTGCCAATATGCCAATTTATGCCAGCTTTTTTTTTGGCCCTCTACCTTTTTTATTTGGATAAATACTGTTGATTTTTCTGTACCCCTGCTCGCAATTTGTTTCCAAATATGCATCCCACACTCCAGGGGCCATCTGCTGTTTGTTCAGAGCTAATGAGTGTGCTTTAGTACTAACATCCTTGGGAAATGGTGTTATGCTGTCACTTTGAAAAACAGGGCTCCTATTTTCTTCTGAACTCAGTTTTTTAACTCCTGTGAATTAAAAGGTTTAAATAACTTTCTCCCCACTATACACACAGTTGCAAATCATAGCTACAAAGAGTATGCTATACAGATTTACAGTACAGTCCAATGATCAAGGCTTAATAACCCCTGTTCAAACATATACAGATATATTAATAGAGGTGACATCTGTGCAATGCTCAGATTTAGAGTGCACTGAAAACATAAGCTCTTTCAGTTATGACTGGTTTGGGGAACCAAAGTCTTCTTTCCAAGAGCAAACTAACCCTATTCATAGACCTATTTGCAGTAAGACCCATGCAAATATTATAGATCAAAAGTTTTCCCAGATATTATTTAAAAATGTCATTCTGATGTACTTTTTCAAACATATACAGTTCCTGTTTAGCTCAGTTATATGCCTTGACTTTATAGACAATGGCTTAATAAGAGAAAACTATCACTAAGAACTTTACAGAAGGTCTATATTTAGGCACTAAAAGAATGATAATAATGTGTCTTCTACCTTCCCATTGGTCAGCAAAAGTGCAATAACCACTAGTGCTGTCCAGGGTAGAAGAAGTAGACTGTGGTTGCAACTACTGGAACAACAACAGCTGTTTTGCAGAGAAGTGACCTCCAACCACAAGACAGAGCTAAACCACATCTTAAAGCTAGATTTAATTAAGGATTTCTGAGATAAAATTATGATCAATGATTGATTCATTGAAAATAAGTGTTTCCTGAGTCAGAGCTGGGACTGGGACTGGAAATGACCAGCTTGTAGGCCATTGTTCAACAGCACAATAAATTCTCTATGTTATGGGGAATAAAAATAAACAAGTCCTTTGGTCACACAGTGTAGTATACTAGGAAAATTTTGCCATTTAAAATTTGTTTCTCTCAGTGGGATAGCTACATTTTGACCTGTCAAGCTTCACTCTGGTTAAAACAGTGCCAATCCAGATGGGTCCAAGCTATCATGGAAGCTTAAAATTAATAACTTTGTATTGCCTCGTGTCCAATATGATAAATACACTCATATCTCATTCAGAGCAAATTGTTTTTGCACAGGCTTAGTCTGATCAACGACATAACCTTGAGCTGAAACGCATAGTTTCAACCGTACCTTAAGTATAGAGGAGAGGAAAGGCGAGGCGAGGAAAGGTGAAGCGAGGAAAGGCGAGGAAGGGAAGGGAAGGGAAGGGAAGGGAAGGGAAGGGAAGGGAAGGGAAGGGAAGGGAAGGGAAGGGAAGGGAAGGGAAGGGAAGGGAAGGGAAGGGAAGGGAAGGGAAGGGAAGGGAAGGGAAGGGAAGGGAAGGGAAGGGAAGGGAAGGGAAGGGAAGGGAAGGGAAGGGAAGGGAAGGGAAGGGAAGGGAAGGGAAGGGAAGGGAAGGGAAGGGAAGGGAAGGGAAGGGAAGGGAAGGGAAGGGAAGGGAAGGGAAGGGAAGGGAAGGAAGAAAAAGATTGTTCTAGTCTGAAAGCTAGGCAGAGGGAACTGTGCCTCTTGCTATCCAAATTGTTTTGATGTCAAGTTGCTTCTTAGATTGGGGACCAGAAAAACACACATCTCTCTCCTTCTCAGTCTTATGAAGGTATGTTTCCTTTCTATCTTAATTAAGCAATCTCAACCTTTAAATTACCATTTTCACCCTGATGAGAATTATGAATTTTATGTGCCTTTGAGACTATGCCATGCAGTTACTGGAATTTTCCTCCATAAAGAGGAAACAATGGAGCTTAAATGACATGATACCTGTTTCCTGCTTCCTCCTCTGTATTTTGTGCTATGCTAATTCTACCTGGCAATCAAATGTTCTCATAAAAAAAAGTGGAATGTTGTGAACATTTTTCAGAATGTGCTCCACAGAAGGGTTTAAGAGTTTAAGAAGCTTTAAAAAGAAATACAGTTAATGATTCATTATTACATAAGCTACTTAGCTGAAGAATAATTTGTTTTGATATTTCTCTTACTGCCAGATATTCTGATAGTAATGAAATAAAAGATATAGATGAGAACTATGTTTAAGCTGTCTTAACTACTACTAGTCAAATTTTGCCCTTTTGAAGATATATATATTACAAAAAGGTCAAGATTGTAATGCAAATACCAGAAGGTCAATTAAACTAATTGGTGATGTAATATATATATGTATATATATATAAACATATATATATATTTCTTCTATATTAATTTATTTTAAGGTATTCTGCTGCTTAGTGTGGAATAAGGAGCAGCTGTTTTCTGGAGCCCCAAACTGCTATATGCTACATATTATGCATTATGCTTAAACTAAGTTCATACCTTTATTGTGTTCAGTATGCTTACTCTAAAGCCTTTCCAATTTTCTGGAAGAACAATATAAGTATAGTGAAAGCAATCATAAAGATTTATGTAGCATAGTATTATTACTATCAATAACAGGCTGTCAGTATGAAAGAGGCAATAATTAGGTGTAACGTAAGACTGCATTCACCTTTATTATTATTATTATTTTTTATTATTATTGCTGAAATAGTATAAGTAGTAGTCAAGTGCACATGTATATTAGCAGAACTACTCTTAATGGTTCAGTTAGTGATAGGTCTAACACAGATATGTAACCTTGACAACCAGGTCATACTTTAGTATGTTAAGCCAAAACCTGATTTACTTCTGTATCTGAGATGAAAGGAGCAAAACCCATGCATTTTGTCTTTCTGGGAAACCTTTGAATGGAAGCTTGCAGTGAAGTATGGTTTAATTTCATGCATTAAAAATGCATCTGAACTTTACATCAGTTTACATAACTTAGAAAAAAAAAACTATCTTAAAATGTATCCTTTCTTTCATTTTAAATCCTTTTGCATGTGGATTAATGGAAAATTACTTATTTATAATTGTTTGAAATGTTAAGATATATTACACAGCAAGTCAATGACTAGCAGCGAAAGCACCTCTTTTACATAGCTGCATGAACTGAGTGAAGCAATGACAATGATATGCTTATTTTCCATTGGTAGCAGCCTTTTTTTTTTTTTTTTTTTTTTTCATTAGAAAACCCTAAACTTAAATCTCGCTTTCCAGACATTTCTCTCTTATTTCAGACATGGCACCAGAAGACAAATATTTATTTGAAAAAACAATGGGATTACAGATGAAAAGAGGATACATTGAAGTGGATGGTAAAATATGCAGTTAACTCTACAAACCTGGAATTTGTCTCAAAGGCCTTAGTCAAAATAAAGAAAAACACTACTGTTTTATATTTTTCCTCCAAAGAAAGCAACATATTTTATGAAACATAATTCCAACATCATTCATTTGAAATAAACAGTATGGTCTTTTTGCACCATTTAGTTCAGTGAAAGAAATTTTTCTTGAAGCTTGAATCTTCCATGCTTTCTGCAGTATAAATTAGCCAGTTCTTAACTGAACTACAAAAGGGGTTAATTAGAATACAACTAGTACAGTTTCTGTACTGAGATATTCTGAGTTCCTTTAAATTTTTTTTTCTTTTTTTTCTTCTTGACCCTGGTGTCAAGAAGAAAAAGACCCTGTCTTTTTGAGCAAATGGTGGGTGGTGTTTGGGGGCAAACATGCTGAAGGACCTCAAGCTTCCTTTCCATCAGTCTTCTCTGAGTTCTTAGGTGAACATTGGTGAATGTAAAACATTAAAATCACACTAGAGAAATGTGGATGGAGATCAGATATTAAGATTTAATCTTTTATAAATTTCATCCAAGCTTTTCAAACAGATTAAAATAACACTGTGGAAAATGGAAGGTGTTCTCCACCTCTTTCTCTTCAGTTATTCAACATTAGTTATAAAAATACATTACAAGCTATTTAAGAAACAGATCTACACTTAACTACCCACATCCATTAAGTGGAATGTTATTGGCCCTCACTGGGAATGTCTCCAAATATCTGGGAAAAACCTGTACAGGATGGAGATGAAATAATCTTCTCTGGGATCAGATTGCTTCTTTTTTTTTTTTTTTATTTCTTGTATTAAAATCAGTTCTTCCTCTCCCACCCCTCCACCCCCAGAATATGAAGGGAAAAAACATCATAGACTTTGATATGTAAACTGCTCTAGTTACTTGTAGTTATTTCCCTGTAAAATGAAAGGCTATACTAAGTGAATGTGTATGTTTAACATGGTGTGTCTACAATACAGCATGTAGCCTGTAAAGATAAACCTCAATCAATGTAGTTCCTAATACACGTGGAGTTCAATATGTGCTGCTACACAGCTACTTGGCTGAAGTAGCCCATCTATGCTAGCTTGAGCATATCTATGTAATTCGTAATTCTATTCGGGGATCACAGGTGTGAGATCAAGAGGGAGCAAGTGCTGAAGGAAGGGCAGAACAGAATTTCCTGGCTTAACTTTGGAACTCAGAAGGCAGATGGAGAGGCAAGGCACTTTCTTAAGGATCTGATCAGGTATCTGAGGGAACTCAGTACGTTGGGCATGAATAATTTCAGATAGCAGAGTTCACTTTCTTTGATTTCCAACAGGTAGTATCCATTTATTCTGTGAAATACAAGAGGGCAGTTACGGTTCCACATGTATTATGGAGCCTGTACTACGCTCCATATCATCTGTTATAATAAAGTTTACTTCTAAGTATAGTTATCATACTATATATATATACATAAACAACAGCAGAAAATATTTAAATATTTCACAACCAGTTATAAAATGTCCATTACAAAGATACATATTATATATGTGTGTGTGTATATGTGTATATATATGTGTGTGTATTATATATACATCATATATTATATATTATATACAATATGTATATATATACACACACATATGAAACAAGAGTAAATTTGAAACAAATCTAACCACACAGTATACTGGACATGAAAAACTTAGCACAAAGTAATGAATATTTGCTGAATATTTTTTGATGACCTCTATTCTCAGCTCATTTTCTTTGCAGATAAATGATTCATCCCATGTATTGCACCTTTGGAAGGCTGTCTTACTTGTCTATGCCAAACTAAATTAGGAAAGCTAATGAATTCAGACATATTTCTGAATAAGATAATTTATGGTATCTGGGTTCAGACAGTGTATGTGTGAGACAGGAGATGTGGTAGGAAAAAAAATCCTGTAGAAAAAAGTAGGGCTACAATACCAGCAATATTTGTGATAAGATAAATTTCCAGGCTCATGACATAAGTTGCTGGCCGCATTTGTCTGTGTGAAGAGGTGTTAATAAAATCCAGAGTTTATAGCTGTGCACTTGCAATGTATGTTAAAGAATCTGAGTGTAAAGAGAAAAGTAGCAAAATGAACAGAAAAACAGAAATGTTATGCGGTCTTACACTCTTATATTGCTCTTCCAGTGATGTGAAGTTACTAAGTAACACAGACACTTCAAAGTTTGTTTTGAATATGAATATATTTTGAATATATATTTTTATGTGAATATTTCATACTACTATCTATAAAATGTACAGCTATGGGAAAGGCATTAATAGCGTTGTGTTACAGAAGATAAAACAAGCTCAGGTAACAAAAGTAGGGGAAGATGTGTTTATAGTTCATATTTGTATTTGAATCTACAAATCTAATAGTGGAGAAAGTTTTATAATTAAATACCAACTTCTGATTCATATTGTAGCTTTTGATAAAGAATTAGGTCATCAGATTTATTTGAAGTCTGGGATTATGCATTATGCTTTTAATTCATTTTTGGATGAATCAGCAGTCCATTATGCAATAACCCTTTGAATCTCTGAAAGATAGAAATATGAACTTATTAGATACTTGCTATTAGAAATAAAAGAATACTTAAAAGAAATTTGAATAGCTGTAATTAAGAATAGCTAGAATTGGTGACAGTTAAATAAGTATTGTTCTATAAGCTTTGATTAGGATGCAGCACCTGACTGGGTGTCTCATGAGACATGGCTTGCTTTCCATGATGTTTCCAGCTGTTCTGGATTTTGAAGAAGATGGGCATACTTCACTTTATTTAAATATTTCTCTTATTAACTGTTGAACAACTTTATTCAGAGCTGTTAGTATCACAGTTCTAATTCTCATCAGAACACAGAATTGCAAAGGCAGATAAAAGTATTATGCATATAATAGATAATAGATTTTCTTTAACTCAACCACATCCTCCTGTGAGACTACTGCAGAGACATCTTCAATGTCTTCTGTTTGCTGCTATTCATCTGTATAACAAGGGAGTACATACTTGCACATAAAAATTTCACATAGTATTTCAATTATTATAAGATGCTTTACTTACCACTGTGAAACAATCTACTCTCTCACACACACACATACAAATGGTATTATTCTATTACGGCTAATACACGGTTTTAGCCAGAGGCAGCATGACTGTGCCAAGACTTCCTAACATCCTACTGTCTCTGCAGCTGCTCACAGAAGGAAATGTGCAGACTACTTAACGCAGCTCTGTATTTTACTCTCCTAATGACAAAAAAGTAGAAATCTCTAGGCATTAACATAGGAATGCTGACAACATTGAATGCTGGCAGGTGTGAGCAGAAGAGGCTCACAGCTTTTTCATTTTGTTTGTAGCCAGAACTGTTCTTTCCCAGTCTCTCTCTGTAACACTCCAGCTGCACAGACTTGTACTCCTTCCTCTGTCAGTGTTCACCCATTCTTGCTTCTTCCTTTTCTTAACGTTGAAGATGAACTTCATTGGACAGTATGTTTTTTAACATCACAACCATTCACCCTTCCCTGCCACCTACTTTCAGGAAGCATAATGCTACATTTATTATTATTATTATTATTATTAATATTAATATTAATACTACTAATAATAATTTTACTTCTTATTCAAAGTGCAAGCCAAATTATGTTCAGCCCACTACTTACAGGCTATTGTTAAGTCCCATGGAAAAGCTGAAACCAGACCTTCCTTGGGCATCCAGTCCTGTATTTGGCTGTTGCCAGATTTCTCTCCTTAGGGTCTCAACAGCTCTTTTTCTTCTGATTCAAAAGTGTCATGCTATCTTTTCCAGAAGCCAGGAGATTAATATACACACTTCCTCAGTGGGAGCAAAAACTATACATCATGATACTAATGATCTAGGAATTTTCTCTCTCTCTCTTTTTTTTTTTTTTTTTGGTCATGCTTCACTCTTGCTTAAATCTTTTAAATTGTTCATTTTTACATATTTAATTCTGATAATATATATTATAAACCCAAATTTAGATATGCTCTCATCATATTACTTCTACTGCCCTTTATTAACCTTAAAATGCAGGTGCTAAAAGGTAGTGTTTCTCTCTCCCTTTATATGCCTGCAGTAAAATAATACATAAAATAATTAATGCAGTTGCCTTTGGTGAAAAAACAGTGTCTGAGAAAGATTCTGATAGGAAAGCATTTCACAAAATATAGGAATATACTGAACTTAAGTCAAAGAGGAAATTCATCACTGTATATAACTTCAGAGGTGAGCTGAAAATAGTTTTTGCCTACATCAGAGAAAAGTGTTTGGCTAAAGTTTAAAGCACAGAATGAATGGAAATTACTGACACAGATGACAACTACAGGTAGGATTTGCTGTGTCTATGGAAAGTTTTAATCTCTTGGCTCCATGCAAAAAGTTGGATAGGTGAAATACATCTCCTGCTGGAAAAGTTGCTGCAAAGCCCTAACTGAGCAGCAATACGTCTCTGTGGACTGAAGTGCTCTGTAAATGAAGGGGCCATATGGAAGCAGATAGATAAGATGCCAGCAAGTATCATGTGGGAACAGGTAACTAAGCCCTTGTGCCTTGCAGGAACAATATGACCTGTTGTTACGAACTCCAAATAGTTTACTTTGTACATCCCTCTACTGCTCCTCACCCTGCCTTCCCACATATGAGCCTTTGATATCTTTTACAGCTTCCCTGTTTATAAACAGCACTGAGACCACAGGTAAATTCCACCCTAAAATTATTCTTTCTTGTTTATTCCTCTCTAATGTCCTTCTTCCTTTAACACTAAAGAATTGCCTATACCATAACACAACAGTGTTCCTCCATAAAATAGCATTATTATACTATTACAGTGCTATAATGAGGTAAGCAATTATGTAGGGGATATGATACTGATGATTTTAATGGGAAAGAACAAGAAAAGAAAGGCTGTTCTCTTTCATTTGTACTGTGAGAATGAGTTTAGGGATTTTTCTTTCTCTTTCCCCCCTCAGGGAAGAGAAATACTATTTAAACCAATGTGTGCCTTGTTTTTGTCTATTTATCATTACTTTGTATCTGCAGTAAAGTAATTATCTTTGTTACCCTGTCATAGATTTCCTGTATCGCTCTTGTACTTTGATTTTATATTTAGGCGGGTTGCTTCCTTTTTCATCATTTGGATCTCTCTTTGGACAAAAATCAATAAATCAGAAAATTGTTAACAACAACAAAAAACACAAATGATCTCAGAATGTGAAGAACACTTACTATTTTAGAAATAAATTTGGATTTCATCTTAAAATTTTACACTCTTTTCTCTATTTTTTTTTTTTTGTAGTTTTCTACTGAAATTAGGATAAGCACTGTTGTTTGTATTTTGCTTTGTCAGTGGTTTTGGTATCTTCTGTCAGAATTGTTTAATTTACAGTTATGAAGGGAACAGCCAGGGGTTAATTCATGCCTTTTTTTTTTTTTTTTTTTTCATTTGCCAAAATAGCTGGGAGGCAGGGTATTACTGTGAAGACTTTGCTTTCAAATCCTATGTCAACTAATAATTTCAGACCCAGACATCACATAGCTATCCAAAAAGGAAAATAATTGAAAGAAAAAAGCAACAGCGATGATGACAAAAAACAACATGAACTCAACTATTCCTTTGTGTAATCTTCATATATGGTCTGAATCTATTCTTTTAATTTTCTCTTGAATTTGGTCCTAATAGTCAAATAAAATTTCCTTCATCAGAAATTAGAGACTAGTCCACAAGTCAGCTTTCTCCTACCTCCACTATTTGAACAAGTTTGAGCTAACTTGTATCTATCATTTTTGTTTGTTATATTCTACAGTTTCAAATGCTACTGCTAAATGCTATTTAACTACCTTGCTTCTTCTTTAAGCAAAGTGAGCTGCTTCAGGCAGCAGCGTGTTGTAGCAGTATGCATAGTCACTGAGGATGTCCAGAGCAGCTGTGGCAGGCTCCATGTGACTAATTTGTCTTGCTTGTTTCTCTGATGACTGTGGTCTTGGTTAACATATCCTGTTTTTAAAAAAAAAAACAACAAGAAAAAAAAATGGACCTCATAAAAAGCATTTTGGACTTGGAAAGCTGTACATTAATCTTTTATATTGAATCTCTGTGCTGTGAAAGAGAGCTAACAGCAATCAATTATTTGTAATTAAGTCACCAGGTCTTACATATATTTTATATGAGATGTCATGATTTGTTAAGGATGTTCTGATCCTTCTTGAATGATAGGTAAAGAATTAACACATGACTGCATTATCTTTCATTTGCTGAATTTTAATAGCTGTTGAACATACCCAGCATTTAAATCCTAATGAAGAAAGTACCCCTGTTTGGTGAAGTTTGTCAGAACACAATTAATTTTGGCATATGCATAATCTGTTCTGAAAAGAGATTCTTCTAAACACATTTTCCGAATGGGTCCCATTTTTTGTAATGTATTGGTCTGCATCTGTACGCTTTTATATTCATAGAAATATACTGTATCACAGTATCACAGATTTCTAGGTTGGAAGAGACCTCAAGATCATCGAGTCCAACCTCCGACCTAACACTAAGTACTCCACTAAACCATATCGCTAAGCTCTACATCTAAACGTCTCTTAAAGACCTCCAGGGATGGTGACTCCACCGCCTCCCTGGGCAGCCCGTTCCAATGCTTAATAACCCTTCGGTAAAGAAGTACTTCCTAACATCCAACCTAAAACTCCTCTGTCGCAACTTTCGCCCATTCCCCCTCGTCCTGTCACCAGGCACGTAGGAGAACAGACCAACCCCCACCTCTTTACAGCCTCCTTTAAGGTAACTGTAGAGAGCGATAAGGTCGCCACTGAGCCTCCTCTTCTCCAGGCTGAACAATCCCAGCTCCCTCAGCCGCTCCTCGTAAGACTTGCTCTCCAGACCCCTCACCAGCTTGGTCGCCCTTCTCTGGACTCGCTCGAGCACGTCCATGTCCTTCCTGTAGCGAGGGGCCCAAAACTGAACACAGTACTCAAGGTGCGGCCTCTCCAGAGCCGAGTACAGGGGCACAATCACTTCCCTAGACCTGCTGGCCACACTGCTTCTTATGCAGGCCAGGATGCTGTTGGCCTTCTTGGCCACCTGGGCACACTGCTGGCTCATATTCAGCCGACTATCAACCAATACTCCCAGGTCCTTCTCGGCCAGGCAGCTTTCCAGCCACTCATCTCCCAGCCTGTAGCTCTGCTTGGGGTTGTTGCGCCCCAGGTGCAGGACCCGGCACTTGGCCTTGTTGAACTTCATACAGTTGACCTCAGCCCATCGCTCCAGCCTATCCAGATCCTCCTGCAGAGCCTTCCTGCCCTCGAGCAGATTGACACACGCACTTAGCTTGGTGTCATCTGCAAACTTACTGAGGGTGCACTGGACGCCCTCATCCAGATCATCGATAAAGATATTAAAGAGGACTGGCCCCAGTACCGAGCCCTGGGGGACACCACTAGTGACCAGCCTCCAACCAGATTTGACTCCATTCACCACAACTCTCTGGGCCCGGCCATCCAGCCAGTTTCTAACCCAGCGAAGCGTACGCCAGTCCAAGCCCCGAGCAGCCAGTTTCTTGAGGAGAATGTTGTGGGGAACGGTGTCAAAAGCCTTACTGAGGTCAAGGTAAACCACATCCACAGCCTTTCCCTCATCCACCAAGCGCGTCACTTGGTCATAGAAGGAGATCAGGTTCGTCAAGCAGGACCTGCCTTTCATAAACCCATGCTGACTGGGCCTGATCGCCTGCTTGCCCTGCAAGTGCCGCGTGATGACCCTCAAGATAATCTGCTCCATGAGCTTTCCTGGCACTGAGGTCAAACTGACAGGCCTATAGTTCCCCGGGTCTGCCCTCCGGCCCTTCTTATAGATGGGCGTCACATTGGCTAGCCGCCAGTCAACTGGGACCTCCCCCGATAGCCAGGACTGCCGATAAATGATGGAAAGCGGCTCGGCCAGCTCCTCCGCCAGTTCTTTCAGTACCCTCGGGTGCATCCCATCCGGCCCCATCGACTTGCACACATCCAAGCTCCGTAGCAGGTCGCCAACCATTTCCTCATGGATAACGAAGGCCACATCCTGCTCCCCATCCCCTTCCACCAGCTCAAGGCACTGGGTATCCAGAGAACAACCGGTATTGCCGCTAAAGACTGAGGCAAAGGCGGCATTAAGCACCTCAGCCTTTTCCTCATCCATAGTAACTAGGTTTCCCCTCGCATCCAGTAAAGGATGGAGATTCTCCTTAGTCCTCCGTTTCGCGTTGATATATTTGTAAAAGGATTTTTTGTTGTCTTTAATGGCAGTAGCCAGGTTGAGCTCCAGATGAGCTTTGGCCTTTCTAATTTTCTCCCTGCACAGCCTCGCTACATCCTTGTAGTCCACCTCAGTGGCCCGCCCTTTTTTCCAAAGATTATAAACCCTCTTTTTTCTGCTAAGCACAAGCCGCAACTGTCTGTTGAGCCAGGCCGGTCTTCTTCCACGCCGGCTCGTCTTTGGACGCGTGGGGACGGACCGCTCCTGTGCCATCACGATTTCCTTCTTGAGGAGCGCCCAGCCTTCCTGGACTCCTCTGCCCTTCAGAACCGCCTCCCAAGGGACTCGGCCAACCAGCGTCCTGAGCAGCTCAAAGTCAGCCCTCCGGAAGTCCAATACAGCGATTTTACTGGTCCCCTTCCTGGCCTCACCAAGAATAGAGAACTCTACCATTTCGTGGTCACTCTGCCCAAGACAGTTTCCGACCACCACATCTCCCACCAGTCCTTCTCTGTTTGTGAAGAGAAGGTCTAGCGGGGCACCACCCCTGGTAGGTTCACTGACCAGCTGCGTCAGGAAGCTATCTCCCACGCTCTCCAGAAACCTCCTAGACTGCTTTCTCTGTGCCGTGTTGTGTTTCCAGGATATGTCCGGGAAGTTGAAGTCCCCCACGAGGACAAGCGCCGACGATTTTGCAACTTCTGTCAGTTGCCTATAAAACTCCTCATCTGTCTCCTCATCCTGGTTCGGCGGTCTATAACAGACCCCGACCAGGAAGCTAGCCTTGCCGGCCTTCCCGCTGATCCTAACCCACAGGGATTCAACCTTATCATTCCCAGCCTGGAGTTCCACAACATCAAAAGATTCTCTAATGTAGAGAGCCACGCCACCACCCCCTCTGTGCTGCCTGTCCCTCCTGAAGAGCCGATATCCAGGCATTGCAGCACTCCAGTCGTGGGAGCGGTCCCACCACGTCTCCGTGATGGCAACCAAGTCGTAGCCTGCCTGCTGCACGATGGCTTCCAGCTCCTCCTGTTTGTTACCCATGCTGCGTGCATTAGTGTAGATGCACTTCAGCTGGGCCATCGCCTTCTTCCCCAGCCTAGCCATTGTTTCCCCCGGCACAGCTCCAACAAGCCTTGTTTGAGCCCCGTCCCCCTTCTTACCTAGTTTAAAGCGCTCTCTATGAGCCCCGCCAGCTCCTGGCCTAGGATCCGTTTTCCCCTTGGAGATAGAGACCCGTCTGGGGCCATCAGGCCGGGTGCCGAGTAAAGCTCCCCATGGTGAAAAAACCCAAAATTTCTGTGCTGGCACCAGCCTCTGAGCCACCTATTAACCCCGCGAGCTTTCCATGTCCTCTCCGTGCCTCTCCCTTCCCCCATAGGGATAGACGAAAACACCACCTGCACTCCCGCTCCCTCCACCAATCGTCCCAGCCCCCTATAGTCCTGTTTGATAGCCTTGAGGCTTCTCTTTTCGACATCGTCACTGCCAGCCTGGACTATCAAAAGCGGGTAATAGTCAGAGGGGCGAACCAGGTTTGGAAGCTTCCTGGTAACGTCTCTGACCCTGGCCCCAGGGAGGCAGCAGACTTCCCTATGTGTGGGGTCAGGCCGACAAATAGGGCCCTCCGTTCCCCTGAGGAGGGAGTCGCCCACAACAATCACCCTTCTTTCTTTCTTGGTGGAGGCAGTCCTGAGGCGTGGAGTCAACTTCCTCACCTCAGGCATCCTCCTGGGTAGGCTTCCTACCTCATCCTCACCCACCGGTCTCTCAAGCTCCAGGGCCTCAAACCTATTGTTCAAGGGCACCTGGGAAGGCGGCACCGGAAGGGGAGGGCATCTCCTGAGAGGTCGAGCAGGGACCTGTCTCCATTCCTCCTCAACTCGCAGGTCCCCTCCCTCTGCCCGATGGCGACAGGGCAGGGGGTCCACCCCCCTTTGGAGCGTCTCACCCTGGTCCCTCTCCCTCCAGTCCTGCAGGGAGTTGCTCCACCAGGCACATGCATAATCTGTTCTGAAAAGAGATTCTTCTAAACACATTTTCCGAATGGGTCCCATTTTTTGTAATGTATTGGTCTGCATCTGTACGCTTTTATATTCATAGAAATATACTGTAATGACACTCAGCTTTGACATATTTTTTAGCCAGTCTAAAGCTACAAGGACTCCTTGAGCCAGGCAGTGCTATTAGTTGAGACAAAGACATGCAAGCACAGTTTTTCTGCTGCCAAAGGTATTTGGGTTTTTGAAACAGGCAAAATAGAGGAATGTGCTTCAGAGACATTTCAGCAATTTTGCTTGGAATAGCACCAAATTCAGGTAGACTTTTCATCTCTAGCTGTGCCATGCCAGAACTGACTATGCAGATCCACCAACCCTCCACTTGCATCCTGGTTGCAGGAGGGTTATCAAACTGCCTTAGCCATGCAGTAACCTGATATCCAGGTCCAGGTGCAGGTATTTCTGATCTCAACCTAATAAACACAGCTTCTGGAGCATTCAGGTACAGACCAAAGAGCCCCACTAGGCAGTCATGCTGAGTCCAGTGAGAAAAGTGTTGAGCCAGTTAACAAGCTCAGCTGACCCTGAGAACTCATTATGGAGAACTGGAAAGTTTCTGCAGTGACCTCCATACCTGTATCATTTGAGGTCAGGAGTATTTCAGCTCCCTGAATAACGAAGAGCTGAATACATGCATGAGGCCTTGATTCTCTATTGTATTTTCCTTTTAATGATCTAGATCATATTTTGGATTTCTTTATAAAAGTCCTAATGCCTGAAATTACCTTTTTCAGACATTACTTATTTTTTCCTACTCTCCCCTTCTTTTCTTTTGACCTGAAAAACATTTTTTTTTCCCCTTTATAGTCCAGCAAGTTCAAATCATGCTAGGGAGCCCAGAGCAACAAACATGAAAACTCCACATTTCCCATTTAAAAGATAAACTTTAAATTAAAACTCTGGATATTCATCGCTTACCTTATTTTACATCTTTTCTTTTTATTTGTGTTAAATGAATTTCCCATCACTCATCCCAAGCTGGTATTTTCAGAATAGCATGAAATTGGTTTCCCAGTTCTCAGTTCAGACCTTCACTTGTAAATATGATCAGCCATAATGTAACGTAATCTTCCCTGCTAATGACCTCATCTGATTTGGAACAAAAGGTCTTTTAGAAAATGGCTCAGATTGATTAACCACTTCCAGGATAAATCAGTATACATACACTGCTGCTCTAATAGGTAGTTTCATAGGTGCTAGGACAGGTCTTGATCACCAGCTGACACAGAATAGCAGAGCAAAGAAACTGCAAGTAAAGGGAAATAGAGGTTTTATTGAAGGAAAGAAAATAACAGAAGAGAGTAATGGCTTCTGTCTCTTCAAATTATTGGTAGCATGGATTTGCTGCAGCTAAGCTTTTGCAGTTCTCACAACACATCAGACTTACCTCAGCAGCTATAAGCATCAGCTTACCCCAGCATCACCTTGCATCAGACTCTATCTTCCTGCACATACTGCATTTCCCTTTAGACTTTTTAGTCCTTACAAAATCTCCTACCAGGCTTTGGTTTCCAAGTCTTGATGCTTCAAAGAAGATTTAGTACCAATTTGCACCAACTCCATTTCTTACCTTCTTATGACAGACTATGAAAAACTTGCTTTCATTTTTTGTCTGTCTCTCAGAGAAACTGGAAAATAGATATAAACACATGTAAGAATAAATACTGCAGGTCCTTGACCTATTCATTCTTCTTCTTCCTTCTCAGTTTTGGAACAGATTTAAAAATGTATTTTTAATGACATGCAAGAGCTTTAGAAGGTTAACTTTTGGCATTATGGATCAGATGATTTAGCTTACCTTCTTCACCATGTTTATATTTTTTATATTGTGTTTATATGGGTATGCACATGAGTAAGAACATTTTTAAAGTTGATTTACCTATTATGTAAATCACAATGTTGAAAATTCTATTACTGGGCCTGAAAAACATTATTATGATGAGCCTCTCAAAGAATGGATATCCTTAGAAAGTTTTCAAAGGCTAACTTAAAATCTCTGCACTGTAAGTACTAGTAAAATTGCTCTCAAAGAGTTGGAATGATTTTAAGGCTAAGATACTGCCTCACAGCTAAAACTTCAGTCTCTGACATATATATATATATTAAGCACTTTACTGTTGTCCTCTGGACATCCTTCTCATAGCTGGTAAGTGCTAGACATATACTTGGCGATCCATACCAATTGATAGATCAAAGCAGAGCCCAGACTAACTATAAATGAAATTATGAGAAAATCTCTGAACTTTGTGAGCACAATTTGTAAACACAAATTTGAGATGTGCAATCATGGTCTTCATTGCTAATGTATATTAAGAATGAATTAAAAAATAAGGAAAAAATACCTTTTGCTTTGCTATTATAGGGAATGTCACAAGGGAACGAGAAACTTTTAATTGAGTTTTGAAATGTTGGCTTTGATTATTTTAATACTGTGGCCAACAGGTCACTGTCTGATTAAGCCTCTTTAACAACTTCCTGTCCAGGGACTGGAAATTACTAAGTGAAATAGGATTAAAAAATAGCAGGTATTTTAGAGCTATGACTATTTGGATAAAAACAGAATGCAAAGAATAACAAGCGACTGTGTAGACCAAGCATGGCTTTGTAGGATATGTTAGGTCAAATATGGTATGAATTGATTCATTACAGCAGATGCGTCAATTTACCATGCCATGATGGCAATTATTTTTTTTTTCTTTTAACATAGCTCTTCTTTTCTCATATTAATTCTTTTCATTCCCTGCTCTTACCCACTGCATGCCAGAGGCATTTTCCACCTTAATCTGTACCAATTGCCCTTGTTCTGATATAGCACCTGGAGAAGATGAGGATGTGGGTGAAACAGGGATAGATGAGAGACGCATCAATATCTCCTGTGAGGACTGCTTTGAAACACAGGCTTTGCTTGAAAGCTCTTTTCACTTGAGGGAGAAAAGGACATCCTTACCTAATTGACTTCTACCTTTACTATGGCAGTGGATACCAATACATGTGAAAACTACATTTCTCCTTTGGTATGTATCTCTCACCTTTTTTTTTTTTTTTTTTTTCCCATTGAATGGTACAGGTAATATTGGCAAAAATAAGATTTTTATTTTTATTTTTTTAATAGCTGTAGTGACTTGAACTAAGAATAATTCCAGTACTATGATAAAAATAGTGTGAGATTTTAGCATACAATATTGAATCTTTTCCATCTTTTGTAGAGATAATATCTCTAATATCTAAATTCGTATTTATAGACTTCCTTTCCAATTTAGATGTATACATGAACGAATAAATGAAAAAGAAAGAGAAGTTGCCACTCAAACTCAGTTAACATATATTCTTGCAGCATTTGAGGTATTTCTTCTAATTACCGCCACCCCTCCATGCAAATTTCCAACTCAAGATGAAAATAATTTAAATATTTTAAAGCTCTTCTTTACTAGTAAAAAATGAATGTTCTATGATATTTTATTTTAAATATGTTGATAGCAGTGATCATACAATTATGGATACATACATACATATGTACATGCATATCTATAATTAGTAAAACAGTGACTTGATTGTAATTCATTACATGAGTAAAAGAAAATCTTTGCAACATATCAATAAGAGAATGAATGTTGAAATGATATTTTGGGCTAATAAATTAAGAAGAAATAGGCATGGAATAATGGAAAGAAGGGAAACTGGGAAGTGTCAAAGTCACAAAAGAGGGAAGAAAAAATGATCAGATTTCCTCTATGCAAATCAATATTTCTAACTAGTCAGACAAAGGCCAATATACATGATATATATGGGAATGAATAATTCTTTGCAGCAATGAAGCCTAGGGACTAAAAGGCTGGAGCAGCTCTGTGGAAGGTGCTGGTGGGCAGCAAGCTGAACACGAATCAACAGCACCATACAGGTGAAAGGGCCACCAGCCTCATGGCTCTATAAGTAGGACAATGGCCACTATATTGAAAAGGATATTCCCTCTCTATGCAGTGCTTGTTAGACCTCATCTAGAGTCCAGTGTCGGGCCCCACTATAGCTGTGGAACATGATATGAAATAAAGCAGCAACAAGCAAAATTTGAGGCAGAGAGGATCAGATCGGATATAAGGAAAAAAATTTCCACCATGAGGACAGTCCAACATTGTATTGGGTTGCCCAAAGAGGATGAGCAATTCACAACCCTGGAGTTTTTCTGAGTGTGACTGGATAAAGCCTTGAAAAACCTGGATAAGGCCTTGGGCAATGTGGTCTGATCCGACCACTTGATCTGGCAGTCAGAAAATGCTGTCTTTTGTATTCCCTTCTAACCTCAGTTATCCTATTGTTCCTATCATTCTACCTGCACTGCTGTAGCACAAAGGCTTCCGATTTAATCAGTAACATAAACTATTTTAAAACAATTAATAAGCCATGGTCTGAACTATCAGCTCAAATTGGTGTTCAATATAGAAGCAAAATCCAGTGCTTTTTCAGTCAAAGGAAGACTGTAGTGTTCTGTTAGGTAAATAACTTCAGAAGATCAATAAACCTCGCTGGGTCAAATTCATGCCCAAATTTATTCTATCGTTTTCAGATATTTGCCACTGGAAATATTATGCCAAAAATCTTCTCTCAATATTCATTGGTCATAGGGATTTGAATGCATAGGGACTCCAAGAAATCCTGTAACTGAAAGAGAGTAAATTGCTTGTAGAAGAGTATCTTCCATGTCCCATGTGGCTGATGTTGGGCATGAGACCTAAAATATGTGGCTGTATAGCCAACATATGCTTTCATTTTGCATTTTTTCATAATTTACATAAATCTCGAATCCTTTCGTATTTGAAAGTCTTCAATAAATTTTTGGAAGAAATTAATGATAGAATTTGCAAGAATACATATGAAATTGTTTTCAATGGACAGTGAACTTCACAAGTGTATCTTACTGTTCAATTTATAGTTTAGTCTGTGTTTTTACTTAAATTATTGAATTAACCACAGAAAATGAAATTCACCAAATCCAGGTCGGATCTCATGAAAACAGAGTAGCACTATAATGTTAGACATTTTCTACTAAATTCAAAGTGACGGGATTGAAATCACAAGGACCTGCACTCGGGGCAGGGCAATCCCAAACGCAAATATAGGCTGGGCAGAGAATGTATTGAGACCGGCTCTGAAGATAAGGACCTGGGGGTGTTGGATGATGATAAGGTCAACATGAGCCAGCAGTGTGTGTTTGCAGAACAGAAAGGCAACCGTATTCTGGGCTGTGTCAAAAGAAATGTGGCCAGCAATGCAAGGGAGGTGATTCTCTCCCTCTGCTCTGCTCTCATGAGGCCCCACATAGAGTACTGTGTTCAGCTCAGGGGTCCCCAGCAGAAGAAGGACATAGAATTATTAGAACAAGTCCAGAGGAGGGCCACAAAGATAATCACAGGGCTGGGCACTTCTTCTATGAAGACAAGCAGAGGGAATTGGGGTTGTTCTGGAGAAAAGAAGGCCCCAGGGAGACCTTATACTGTCCAGGAGCTGGACTCAATGATCCTTGTGGATCCTTTCCAACTCGGGATATTCTATGTTTCTATGTCCTTCCAGTACCTAAACGAGGCCTACAGGAAAGCTGGGTAGGGAGTCTTTGTCAGACAGTGTAGTGACAGGACAAGGAGTAATGGCTTTAAACTAAAAGAAGGTAGGTTTAGATTAGATATAAGGAGGAAATTCTTTACTCTGAGGGTGGTGAGGTGCTGGAACAGATTGTCCAGAGAAGCTGTGGATTACCTATGCCTGGATGTACTCAAGGACAGGCTGGATGGGGCTTTGAGCAACTTGATCTAGTGGGAGGTGCCCCTGCCCATGGCAGGGATGTTGGAATTAGATGATCTTTAAGATCCCTTCCAACCCAAACCATTCTATATATTCTATATATTCTATCTATATCTATCTATATCTATCTATATCTATATCTATATATATATATAATTCTATTCTATAATTTTAAGATTCTATGACTTTTCAGTGCAATAAACAGTTTTTCAAGAAAGTGCAAGCTCACCAATAATGATACAGAATAAAAGATGAAGTATTATTAAAAGCACTGAACTTTCAGAGTTGAAATCATACTGTTAAATGCTGCCACTGTAATGTGCAACATTTTGTGAAATCTCAGGGTGGTGTTCAGCAGTAATAATACTGTATGGCTCACTGCTCAACTGTCACATTAATAAAGCACAATAAAAAGAAGGTACTGTTCCATGTCATCTCTGCTTTTTCATGCTTCTTCCCTGGAAAAGCATCATTTAGTTTAGCTTTCTTAAGACTGTTATGTTTACTTGTATTAAAATTCAGTTATCACTAAAGGGAATATTATATGACAAATGTTCTTAGATTGTAATAAAGAGTGTATGCCAATTCTCTATGTAAAGTCTTAAAAATATACATTATGGATAATCAGGTATTTGAATGCAAATTTAATATTATAGAAAGTAGAGTTCTACTGATATTAAAATGTAAATATTACTTTGAAAGACAAACGTATGTTGGTTTTGTTAAGAAGTATGATTTATCTATTCTTTTCTGACAAAAAATATTAATTACTTTACTTCATTCTTTGTAAAATAAATTAGAATAAAATAACCCAAAGGGGAAGCCAAGGAGAGTGCAGTTATATGGTTAGTCTGCTTACTTCCACTAAAATAATCTCTGGAGAATTCAACCCAAGGCTAATTTTTCTTATCTTTTCCAAAGCTTAGCTATATTATCATGTATTCTAATTAGTTTGAATATAAAAGATAGCACCTGCTACATACAGCTTCTTTTGTTCTGTTAAGATTACAGTTAACAGTATTCAGCCAAATTCTGTCAGCTTTGAACAAATGTGCTAAATGGAGGGGAGATGTTTTTCCCCATATGAGGGCACCTACACAGGAGGCAGCCGTAATTTGCATGGCTGTGTGCCTGCAGTCCAAGCATAGAGTGGGAGGAGAGGCTGTCTTAACTGCAGCTCTCCTTGCTCCTATAGCAGTGCTTCAGAAGAAATTCGCTGTGGATTAAGTAATGTAGCCACTTGCATGCACATGAAATTAGAGGGCAATATATGCTGGTATTTTTTGCCCTTGTTGGATATGCATGATACTATTTCAGTTGAACACCTACACTTCAGACATTGCATCTGAGTCTGAACTTGCAGATTTTTGATCCTAGGAAACTACATAAACACCAACAACAAAGGCGTTGCAGTACCTAAAATTAATTGTTTGGTCTTAGCTATATCTGGAAGAGCCTGACTGAAATTTTTAGGCAATACAGAAGTTATGTCACCACTATGTCCTGGGAAGCAAGGCCTCAATATGCATAGCAGTTGTTCAGGAGGACAGACTTCTCCACAAAAGAAGTTAACCCCCCTTCTCCTTCCCCTTTCCCAGCTTTTATTGTTGAGTGTGACACCATATGGTATAGAATATTCCTTTAGTTTAGGTTTAGGTCAGCTGCCTTGGTGATGTTCCTTCCCCACCTCTTGCCCACCCCAGCCTGCTGGCTCTGGAGGAGTTTTGGGGAGTCCTGATGCTGTGCCAGCACCGCTCAACAATGGACAAAACACTGGTGCAATATCAGGGTTGTGCTAGCTACACATGCAGAGCACAACACTATAAGGACTGCTGTAGGGAAAGTTAACTCCAGCCCAGCCAGACACATAAAAAAACATTGATCAAAATGCAAAAGGAATATTAAAAAAAAAAACTTGTTAGACTTTTTGTGTTCATTCAGAACGTTCCAGATAATCTTTGGTCTATGAACACAGATTAAGTAACCAGAGCATTTAAAAGTTAGGTTTATATGTTCTACTATCTCTGACAGCAGATTCCAAAATAATGTTTTGTAAGTCATTTTTAAGGAATAATCTATATTTTTATTCCCTATAAATGTGATTTTCTTTAAAAATTTAGAATCATTGTCGTTCCATAAATGTTTAGTGTTCTTAATTATGCTTTTCAGGCATACTCTTAGTCTGACAGCAGCATAAATATATTGTTACTGCCCTTTTCTTGCCTAAAAGAAAAGTGAATGAGTAGATTAAATTTAACAGTAGTGTTTTACGAATAAAATAAAAAAACATTTTTAGCTATATTGAAAAGGAAAGATAAAAGAAAGTGTCTGAAATGTAAAGTGACCTTCACTATATAAATTACAGCTGTATTATTCTTTCCTATGAGTCTGATTTAGTGGTGTGTTTCCAGTGCACATCAAAAATAAATTCCAAATCTGTTCTCTCTCTCAGAAGTGTCTTCATTTTTTATGTATTAGCTTTTCATATATTTCCGTTCCTCTCATATTCAAGAACCCTGTTTTTTGATGGCCAGGCATGCTAAATTCCATACTAATCAGCATGTATTGTAGCTGACTTCAAATTAATCATTATCTTTCATCTGTGTTTCTATTTATGACTCAGTCTATTCTTCTGAATTGAAAATTATACATTTTAAATTTATTAAGCATTCTTGCTCTCAGGTCCACCAAAACTTGCTCTGACTGTCCTGGTGAAATGCACTGCTCAGCAGGACATGGTGCACCCACTCAGCTGAATAAATGATTTTAAAGGGGTTTGGAACATAGAAGGACTTATGGATAGATCTTATTCTACTGTGGATTTTTTTTCTTTGTCATTACCAGACCCTTCAAAGAGATTTAATTTCATATTTTCACATGCGATGTATGTTAGAGCTCTTTGCAGTACCTGTATTTGTTCTGTCAAACATAAAATATAACCTATGAATATAATTTCATTACTGCTTGCTGTCAAGAAAATCAATGGTACATGACTCCTTTTGACTTCAGAAAACTGGAAATGGCTTTTTTTTTTTTTTTTAAATGATATCCTCTGTTTAAGTAGCATGAATAATGCTTGCATCTCAAATGGTTATCTAAAAAGAAAAAATGTGAAATCTATCAGAATGATTTGGTTTTTGTGATAGCAGCAGTTACTAGGGTGACATTTTAAGTGTGAAAGGCTCGTTCTCATTTCTTGCCTCTCCTCCAAGGAAAAGGGGCAAAGAGGAAGGAAATGACCTTAAATGACCTGTTTGTATCTGGGAGACTTCAGAGGCTGTGTTTTGGGGAGAAGGGGAAGGAAGAGAAAGGGAGTAGCAGGGATTTTTATTTTTATTTTTTAATTAGCTGTTTTTTTTTTTTGGCTATAATGAAAATATGTGTTTTCTAATCATCCTATTGTCCATTCTGTTATTGTAAAGAGTCAGAAATATTTTAACTAGGCAAAAAAAGCATTCAGGCATTGCATGGGATCAGTAGTAAATCTCTAGTCTACTTTCACAAAACCCAGTCTCTCCAGAAATCCTATGTGAAGGTATTTCTCTCTGTCTTATTCTTTCCCACTTGATGTTCTATAGAACAGTTGTATGATCTAAATGGGGAACTGACCAGATCAAAACCAAAAGCAACCAAACAAAAAATATCTGGATTTGTTCTCTGATCTTATCCAGTAATTCTCTGCACTGAGAGACGTGTTAGCACTGCTGAAGAAGATATTCAGCCAAGAGTGGAGCTGGAGTAGAGCAGTTTCTGTTCCTGAGCATTTTCTCATTCTTTAAGCTGATATTGTTGGCAAACATTTTTTATTATAAAAGCGTAGGTGGAACATAGGTGAACATCTGGGTGAGAGGAGAGGATACAACATAGGTGAACATCTGGGTGAGAGGAGAGGAAGCTCCATCCTGTCCATGAGTTCTAGCTCCTGTCAAACTACAAAACATAAATACCAGTGTTACTCATCAGGATTTTGCTAAAGATAAGGTTTTCTGCAGGGGTGAAAGCACAGCAGAAAAGTAGTAATATTATGATTTTGAGAAACCTGGAAAGAATGCTTTAAGGTAGATATTTTTTCCTCAGACTGATTGTCAGGATTAAACAAGTGACTTAAATCCTGTATAATTAAGTTCTACAGCCCTCATAACACTGTAAGCGTTGTCCTATGTTTTCTAAATGCAGGGATGATTATCTCTCCCTACGTATTTGAATGTTCAGTTTTTATTTACTGTTCATAAGTGGATAGATTTGATCTTGCTACTGTATTGTATTGTCACTTTTTTTGATAAATACAGTACTAGAGATCATTCTGTTTTCCCATTTTCCCCCAAACACAATCACAAGTAATACAGATTCTCCTTTTATATATATATATAATATATATATAATTATATATTTTATATATATATAAAATAAATAAATAAATCCCCAAAGGTAACTTTCTTCAGAGAAATCATTAAGCGGTTACTGAAACTGGTTCAAAACAAGTTCATAATGATTTCTTTCTCAGAAACAGTTTATTTGTAGAAATTAGTTGGTTCAAGCAATCCACATGCACTCAAGCTGAAAACACAAATAAAGGATAGATTCGAGACATGTTTTCACAATATTACCTGTCCCCCTCAAGAAACAAAACCTGTCAACTCAATCAAGTACTTTTCCATTAGAAGACCTTGGAAAAGACTTACATTATTTTTTGAAATCACAAAATATTTGTTGGTTTCTATTAAAACTGAATTATGGAAGGATTAATGTATAGACCATCTGTGGAATAAAAGGCAATTTCACCCAGATATCATACAAAAAGTCAGGTGTAAGGGAGAAGGGTAAAGAAAACTGGAAACTAAATTTAGGAGGTGCTCGAGAGAGTCCAGAGAAGGGCAACGAAGCTGGTGAGGGGTCTGGAGAACAAGTCTTACGAGGAGCGGCTGAGGGAGCTGGGGTTGTTTAGCCTCGAGAAGAGGAGGCTCCGGGGAGACCTCATCGCTCTCTATAGGTACCTTAAAGGAGGCTGTAGAGAGGTGGGGGTTGGTCTATTCTCCCACGTGTCTGGTGACAGGACAAGGGGGAATGGGCTAAAGTTGCGCCAGGGGAGGTTTAGGTTGGATGTTAGGAAGAACTTCTTTACTGAAAGGGTTGTTAGACATTGGAATGGACTGCCCAGGGAGGTGGTTGAGTCGCCATCCCTGGAGGTCTTTAAAAGACGTTTAGATGTAGCCCTTAGTGATATGGTTTAGTGTAGGACTTGTTAGTGTTAGGTCAGAGGTTGGACTAGATGATCTTGGAGGTCTCTTCCAACCTAGACGATTCTGTGATTCTGTGATTCTGTGAAATATGAAATTATGATAATACACCATAGCTCTATAATATGAAAATTTTAATGTCTAGATATCTACTGTACATGTGTCTGTCCACACATATATTCAAGATGATTCTTATGTATAACATGCCAAAATAGTGGCCTTTCAGCTAAATTAAATCACTGGCTTTACACTAGACATACATGTATATCATGCTTGTTACATTTTCTCAATGATAGAAAATGACATCTTCTGTGTTTAATAACAATTATTCATTTTGTTGAGAGTGTTGGAAGTAGTGCTCTGTAAACCTTCCAAGTAAACGGAACACTTGGTGCTAACATACAGAATTCAAAATAAATTGAAGAATATCTATTTTGTTTTCAAGAAAAGGCTTTTCTTTTCCCTCCCCTCCGTCTGTTGGATTATAACTCCATTTTGAACATATGTGGGTTCCCATAGTAATTAGTTGTGTGTTGTAAAAAAAGTTTGTAAGGACTGCATGGTTATGGAACAGTATGTGGCTGAGAGTGGTAAGTGGTTAGTCCCAGTTCAGCATAGATGTTCTTGGACCCTAATGAGTTCAAATCATTCAAGGTCCTCAAAGGGAAGACCTTTGTAGGCTATACTCCACTCAAACACTGAAGAGGTGTGCCTGACAAAGGTAAATATGCATAGCAGTTAAAGATCAAGAATTGCAGTATTGTGTAATAGCAGGTGGTCATCATCTTTACAGAAGATACGACCATCCTTGAAAGCAGAAGTGCAGAACACTGATACCAAACCCATGGTGAATAACTGCCTAATAAAAAGAAGAAAAGCATGACAGAAAAATTTCTAAGTGATTGGTCCTGGTTACCTTCTTCCTTACTGGAGAAAGTTAAATAGCTACCAAAGGAAGAAATGAGAGCTATAGATATTGAAGCAGAAGTGTGTTTAATATGAAGATATTTACATACTTGTGGAAGGGAGAAAAAATTTTATCCTAATCAAGATGTGTCTCCTAATTATGAAGGGAAGAGAAGGGAAAAAGATTAAACCAGTGTAAACGACTTAATTTTACGTGATGTGATGACAAACTAAGGGGAAGGGAAGCTTATAAATTCAGACCCTGGCACATCTAATCAACTATTTTGTCTCCCCAATGTATCCTTCACTATGCCCAAATGCTAACAGAGCAGGTCTCAATGTAAGCCTTGCTCACCAACTAGGCAGTTGAGTGGAAGATAGAGTTGTCTTCATAGAATCATAGAATGGTTTGGGTTGGAAAGGACTGTAAGATCATTTAATTCCAACCCCCCCTGACATCAGTAGGGACAGATTCCATTAGACCAGAGTGCTCAAAGTCCACATTGCAATACCCTTTTTTTCTGTTCTAACCCCATCATCACCCAAAGAGTAAAAGTTGTCACTTTGGAGGCATGCTCAAAACTTTTAATATGAAGACCAACAGTTTTTATTATTTTTGGTGTTTTCTTCAAAATCTTTTTTTTTTCCTTAATCTTCTGAGAGCTTTATTTATTTATGAGATTTTGAATTATTAACATAACACTGAAATAATCAAGCAGGAGACTTCACCTGTAACAATAATAGGAGGCTTACAAGACAGTTTAGGATTTTCTCTGTACATTGAAGTTTGGGTCATCCCATAAATACTAAGAGAAACACTGAGAATTTAGTATAATATGAGAATTAAGTATAATATGTCCTACAGAAGTCTCTTGCTGCTTTTGTACACAGGTAGAATTCTCTCTCAGGTTTGTCCTTTTTATATAATGGATGATGATGAAAATAAAAATATGTTTGAATGCTTAAAAAACTCTCAAAGATTGTATCATGAGATCCTATTTTCTCAAAGATTGTATCATGAGATCCTATTTTATGAGATTCCATTAATTCTTTAAGATTTGCTTTAATTCACTGCCAAACCCCTGATTAGCCAATCCAGATGCTTCAGTGTAAGACGCAGGAGTGCTTGACTTGGAAAGTTGCAAAATACACTGTGCAAAAGAAAACATTTTCTCTTTTCAATTTATTTATTTATTTATCATCATTATTATTATTAATTTAAAGAAATTTGTCAGCCAATGCTTTGCTTATGCTCTAGGGCATTAGTTGCTTATCAGCAGCAACAACAAAAGGCTATGATTGCATATTTGACTTATCTGAGCAACAGATGTTTTGTCAGGCCACAGGGTTACATTGAAAGTACTGAGCCTAGAGCTGTCTTTGTAAGATAAAGAGTTATCAAAAGGCAAGCTGTTTGACTTGGAGAATTTTTAGAAAATCTGGAATTTACTAATCACTGTAATCTAAAGTACAGTGCGGGTAATGACATGAGGATGTGCTGAAAGCTGTATTTCTTCATCTAAGTAGTTTGGAAAAGAGAATTTTACATTGACCTGCTGTGAGAATCAGCTTCAATATTAGAAATCTTAAAACAGCTTTGTGCACCAGTCAGTGCTGGCTGATGTGTTATTGCTGGAGTTTTAATTTTTATACCTGAACATTTAAAATTGTCTTAGAAAGACCTCCTTTCTATTAGTAGTTGGAGGCTATTGGTGATATACTGGGAGAAATACCTTATCCTTTTCTGAATCTTTTCCTAAGCTTCTGAGCTATGTATTGCCTTGGGACAATGAGCTCCACACTTGCATTATGTGGTGAGACAGTGTTTTGTATGCATTAACTCCTGGTAATAATTACAACTGTAAGGATCAAATATTATAGTTAGTTTTATGGGAACAGTAGAAGGAGCTGTGCTCACAAAATGAGAGGTGAGATGTACGGCTGGCAGGGAGAGAAGGGGAGAAGAGAAAACTGAAACTGGCTTTTTGGCATCAGTCTACAGTTTCACCTGTTGAAACTGCAAAATTGTAGGATTCACTACGTCTGGTCTGCCCAACCTCACCCCCGTGCCAGCATAGCTGTACATGCAGTGAAATAAATCAAGGAGATGATCCAGGGCCCTGGATCTATCTCTAAATAAATGTCCAGGTCTCTGTTCCCCCTAAAGAAATTGGTTTGTTAATCCAAGCCACTATGTGACCATACAAGCATATGTACTAGTATGGCACACGGAGAAGTTTAGCATTGGCATTGTCTAAGTGACTAAGGAAAGAGCATGGGTGCAGTCCCTTAATGAAGAGCTCAGACAACCTCAGCCTCAGATGAGCATTCATTCCCATGGATAGTACTGCTAACTTCACAAGACTTCACTATGACTACCCACATGAGTAAGCAATTTACAATGTAGCCCTTGGCTTCTCTGCAGTATATAATCCTCAATTACAGGACTTATCCTGCTGGTAACTCAGCAGTCTCACTCATTGCCTCACAGACTTCTATCTGCACACTGCTGCCAATCTGTTACTCATTTACATTAGCATAATGAGGAATGTTGTTGGTTTTTGTTGTTGCTGTTATTGTTGTTGTCTTTCCATTGCTATATTTTTGTAGAAAGCATTTATAATGCAGTTAAAGGATTTGGTCCTATGAAGTGCTAGGTCTCAGAGGCTCACTAATTTCATTTGGAGTGGAGTCTGCTGAGCATCTCTGAGAGCACTTAGCCTCTTAAAGGATTATACTGGTTTGGAATACCTTTCATTTGTATCAATATTTTATCAGTAATACAGAGATGGTGTATTAGCATGTGTCTCTAGCCTGATTAACTGTGGTACTGGAAAGGGATATTGCATCTTTATGCCCTTCATAATCTAGAATAAAGTTTGATATACACATTATTAAAACATAGAAAATAAACACAGACAGCCAAAATGCAAAACATTAATACTGTCTGGATATCTTATCCTGTAGTAAACATAATGTGTAGACTTTTTTAAAGATCTGCTGGAGTAGGTGTCTGACAGGATGGACGAGAGAGATAAAGATTTCTCTTCAGGAATGAGAATATGTTCCCAGCATACAAACTATGTAGGTCACCAGCAGAAAGTCAAATGGTGAGAGTAGCAGGAGAAACACAGTTGCTGTTTATAGCTACTGACTGCACAGTTTTGTGATGGGATACAAAAATGTTGATCTTGGGGAACTGGAAGGCATCATTCCTCTTCATAAGGTTAAGTTGTCGTGTACAGAGGCAGAGGGGGTAATATGTGCGACTTTCTTTTCCTACAGGCCAGCTCACTGAAAGGGGAGAAGCACTAAGAGACATACTAGACAATAATTTTTGTCATTGGATTCTTGCATACTGGAATAATATACATTTGATGTGACTTGAAATGACAATCTTTTCTCATTCCTAATGTTTCCTTCATTTTTGTTGGTCTCAATATCTCATTATTAGTTTGTCATTCTCCTTGTCCTCTGCCTCCTTTCCTTACAGTTCAGTCCAGAAAATACCAGTCCATCCAGGTATGTATTCTATGTTTAGTAAATTACTTCCCGGATCAGCCCCCTGGACCTTCTTTCTCTGGGCTTCCCTTTGCAACACTGTCTTCTCCAGAACCACTGCCTTGCTACTGCCCTATTCCCATCTGCTTTGGCTTCTGTCTCATTTTTACCCCTCCAAAACCCTTTCCTAGGTGGTATGAATATGAGCCAGCAGTGTGCTCAGGTGGCCAAGAAGGCCAACGGCATCCTGGCCTGTATAAGAAGCAGTGTGGCCAGCAGGTCGAGGGAAGTGATTGTGCCCCTGTACTCGGCTCTGGTGAGGCCGCACCTCGAGTACTGTGTTCAGTTTTGGGCCCCTCGCTACAGGAAGGACATGGACGTGCTCGAGCGAGTCCAGAGAAGGGCGACCAAGCTGGTGAGGGGTCTGGAGAACAAGTCTTACGAGGAGCGGCTGAGGGAGCTGGGCTTGTTCAGCCTGGAGAAGAGGAGGCTCAGGGGCGACCTCATCGCTCTCTACAGTTACCTGAAAGGAGGCTGTAGAGAGGTGGGGGTTGGTCTCTTCTCCCACGTGCCTAGTGACAGGACGAGGGGGAATGGGCTAAAGTTGCGACAGGGGAGTTTTAGGTTGGATGTTAGGAAGTACTTCTTTACCGAAAGGGTTATTAAGCATTGGAACGGGCTGCCCAGGGAGGTGGTGGAGTCACCATCCCTGGAGGTCTTTAAAAGACGTTTAGATGTAGAGCTTAGGGATATGGTTTAGTGGAGTACTTAGTGTTAGGTCGGAGGTTGGACTCGATGACCTTGAGGTCTCTTCCAACCTAGAGAAATCTGTGAATCTGTGAATCTGTGAATTTGTGTTACTGGGACTCATACATTGTGATCCTACTTGGTCTGCTCACATAATGACAGTGTGGCAAAGGAGAAGCTCTGGGATGAAAGGTTTGGACCAACCTGGCCATGTGCCACTGAGCAGCTACACAGAAGAAAGGGTATGAATTTCAGTGCACAGGGCAACTCTAGAAATATATAATTTGATACTGGTTCACAGGAAGACACAAAAGAGAGAAGATGTGACTCGTGGACAGAACTGAATGGTACGAGTGTGCCTCAGGATGATATTCCACCCTCATCTTAAGAAGGTAGGAGAATTTCATACCTGGCAGGCAAGTGGAAAATAGCACATGCTTTAATGTTTTGATGGAAGAAAGAGAAAGCAGTTGCAGAGCAGAAAAATTTAGATATTAGAGATCTGGTGGTTGAGTCTCTGAGCCTTAATCCATATCAAATCATAGAAATGTAGAATAAACTGTGTATTTAATTCTAGATTTCAACTTGTTTACTGAGTTGCTTCATAGAGCACTGCATCTAATAGAACACCTTCTGTAACACAGCAATTGACAGATACACTATGATTTATAGTGACTGGGAATTTTATTCAAGATTTTATTTTCTTGTATGATTTATTTCTAGTTTAACTAATGACAGCTTATGATGCTGTTTTTAAGCAATCACAATGTCATTTTTATAATCTATTTTGGAAGGCATACTCTCTTAGACATACGGGTGCAGACATTTAAAAAAAATACTGTACTTACATAGATAGGATACTTTGGTACATAAGATAAAACTGTAATAAAAGTAAGCACTATACTGTGCCATTGTTGGGAGGTATTTGCAAGGTTAGAGGAGGCATTGATATCAGGGCAAACATTTTCAAGATGGAGCTCAACAAAAACCAATTTCATATTGGAAGGTTTTTTTTGAAGTTTGTTGTGGTTTAACCCAGCTGGCAGCTAAACACCACACAGCCGTTCGCTCACCCTCCCCCCTCCCTCTCTGGGATGGGGGAGAGAAACGGGAAAGTGAAGCTGGTGAGTTGAGATAAAGACAGTTTATTAAGACAGGAATATAATAATAACAATAATAATAATAGTGATAATGATAATAGTATTATTAATAATAAAGTGTAAGAAACAAGTGATGCACAATGCAATTGCTCACCACCCGCTGTCCGATGCCCAGCCTATCCCCGAGCAGCCGGCCCCCCACCCCGGCCAGCCACCCCTATATATTTTTTAGCATGACATCAGATGGTATGGAATACCCCTTTGGCCAGTTTGGGTCAGCTGTCCTGGGTCTGTCCCCTCCCAGCTCCTGCTGCACCCCTAGCCCGCTCGCTGGCAGGACAGAGCGAGAAGCCGAAAAGTCCTTGGCCTGGTGTAAACACTGCTCTGCAACAATTAAAACATCAGCATGTTATCAGCGCTCTTCTCATCCTAATCCAAAACATAGCACCCTACCAGCTACTATGAGGAAAATTAACTCTGTCCTAACTGGAACCAGGACAAAGTTAAATACAGAAAATTGAATGTTATATAGTACACCCTAATTAAAGATAAGAAAGAGACTGTATCATTTGTTTCTCTACCATATTCAGAGTAGAATTTATGAACGCTCAGACATTTTAAAATTGTTTCCTTTGAATGTGAAAATGTAGAAACAGCCGAGCTACTGCTAAATACTTTTGAATATTTCCCTTAGGAAACAGTGAACTTGCTGATATTGCTTGAAACACATTTGAAAGCCAAGGGGTCTACCAACATATATTGCTGATATCAGTTCAGACAGCGAAGTCAGTCAAAATGAGTCACATAATTCATCTTTACTGAAGCAAGTTCTCACAGAACTCCCCCTTAACTTCGGAGTTGTGTTAACTCCATGTTAACATGTTAACAGATGAATTCAAAGTTAGTTCAATGTTAGGAAACTGACTGGATGATATTAAAATACATGATACGATAAATATAAAGTGTTTCTCTTCCATACCCAGATTGCTTGATCAGGACAAGGTTATCTTCTGTAGAAAAACAATAAAAATAAAATAATTAAATAATTAAAACAAATTAAAAAAAAACATAAAACAATAGTATTTCCTCTCTGGCTTGCAAGAATTGCAGTAAGAAGAGGTAGGTATGACAATACAGTGGGGAGTACAGTGCAGAGGGAAAGTTTTACTGAGAAGACAAAATAACTGATATTGAGAAGAGAGTAAGATTTGTAATGACGAGGCAATCTTTCATTACAGAAATTGACAGAGCTCATGGGAAAGCAGACAATCTTTCAAATTGTCTTCATGTCTGAAAAAGAATTAGAAATTTCAAGCCAGATACAGAAATTTTTGCTCTGAATTATCTGAGTTATTCTAACCAATTACCCAGATGTGAGAAAAGAGTGGTCAGTACTTGTGTAGGAAATTGGGATTCCCTTAAGGTTAGTACTCTTAATAATAGCATTAAATATGATTATCCAACACTGATTTGATGATTACAGTTTTTCTTATAAAATATCCACCAAGGTTTCCCCATCTCTTAAAATTTGTCTCTAGGCCATAACATTTGTTTGCTTTTTGAGATTGATGAAAAATGTTTTTTTATAAAAATCTTCCCTATCCCATCAGAGCACAAGATTTGTTCCCAAGATTATTTCCCCTTCATGCCATACTAAGTGGTCTTGTGGATGTGAAAAACTCCACACAGAACACCTAGAAAAACATTCTTACTGTTATCTCTGAGGCCAGGCAATCTGTCCACTGAAAGAAGCTCTTTACTCCTCACAAGTTATTTCCAGGTTTTACTCAAGAGAAATCAGCAGTGTTTTTTAACAGGCACCTTGGTTTGCTTTTCCAATTATTCCTAAGAGGGAAACATATTTTTTCCCTTCCTTTGAGAGATGTTTTATTCAAAATAAATGAGCAGAATAAGAAATAGAGGAAACCACTTCAATCCACTTCTCAGCCACTGTCTTTTAACATAATATATCACAAATTACAGAAATTTAATAAAAAATGGTGTGTGCCATCTGTCACACACATATGACTCCTTGTTGCCTCTAGAACTTTATCAGGAAAAACTGTGACTTCTAGATATGGACAGAGACACAGTGTTCTACCACCTAAGGTGCTGAAACAAAAAGAGAAAAGCATGTTTGATTATAACCATTTATTTCATTAATGCATTAACAATCCACAGTGTTCCTATGGTTAGCTGAAAGAAAATCCTAATTTTGGTGTTCATCCTGATGAAAGAGAGACTTTTTAATACCATGAAAATATTTTATTCCAAGGTTTTGGAAAACCATAGAAAAGATGATCAAAGTTGATTCAAGTCTTTGGACTGTTCTGTGCTATCTGTATATGATAGCCTCACTACTGAAGTCTTGGCTCAACACTGAACTCTTCGCTCATCTGGACTGTCTTGTATCCACTTGGTTATTGTTTCCTCCATTCTGTCTGCTGACCTTTGTGTTATTCTGACTTTTTCTGTTCTATGTGTGGAAATCCATTTTAGACCTAAGGAACTTTCCTCACAAAAACTTGTTAAGGCCAATGGTTCTGGTTTTAATGAATTAGTATGTCTGGCACAAAAGTTTTGTCAAAAATATTCCCAAGAGCTGGTAGCCATTTCATTCATGATTCAGCTAGCTAGCTGTTGTAATAATTCCTTGTGTCCCTTCAGTTTAGCTGTCAGGCTAGAGTATTTGCCCTTGTCATGCCTCTGTACCTTCCTTGCTTGTGAAGAACAGAGAGATTTGCATCTATTCCTGTCATGCACTGAATTCAGCTAAAAGGGACACATAAGCAATATGTCATTACTGGTCTCTGGTTTGTTTTTGAGGACCTGCCAAACCTCTTTGTAAAACAGCAAATTCCACACATTTCAAATATACATTAAAAAATGTATTATTTGTTTTCGTTGGACTTCATTTCGTGAACTTTCGTTTTCCCTTTGCATCAACCTTGCAGTGAGATTACGAGATAATTTACTGAGTGCCCATTTTGCCCAGAGGCTCTGGGCCAACTCAGCTGGCTACAGACAAGAAAAGTCATTTCAGTTCCAAAATGCAAACATTTTTCAGAATGTCATCCAAGGCCAAAAAAAAAATATTTTTGCAGAGATTGGGTGACTACTCCATTTTCAATCTCTATTACTTTAGCCATTCATTTGGAATAGACCTATTATGGCAGGTCATATTACAACGTCAGCTATTTTAAACTCACTACAGTGAGGACTTGACAGCATTTTATTGGGAGAAAAGGGTTTTCAGTAGTACACAAAAGATACTTCATGCTGTCCATGAACATGATTCCCTAATAAATGACTCATTAGTTCTCATTAGTCAGCTGATGTGAGTGTCAGATATAATATGTTGAACATAAGCTTCAAAAAATTGTAATTCAATAGAAAACTATTAAAATTGTTAAGAGTGAGAAGTATTATTCACTATTTCAAATTTATAAATTGTATCTTTCATACCTTTGGAAAAAAAATGTTATAACTCTCTCCTCCAACTTTGTAGTCAAGTCATACTCTTAGGTATAATTGTTTTCCATACACATTAAAAATGAAGTCTAAATAGAAATAAAGGGATTTATTATTAAGAGAAATTGTGCCCTTGTCTGAATGATTCTATTCCTATCTCATTTTCACTTACAATTCATAAAAGGCAAAGTAAAATGCTTCCAGTTTTCAAGTCTTCAAATCTGATCTCAGAAACATTATCATGCTGAAGCCAATTGGTTAAAGTTTTAGTGAACTGATACAAAATTACCATTTCCAGTACAAATTAAAACAGTAAAAGAGACAAAAATATGTATTTTTTTATACTCACAGTGTAAGTAATCTAAAATCTATTAAAGTAATGAATCAATATTTTAAATTATTATTACCATTTTATTTATTTTTTAATATTTAGGTTCCTAGAAACTTTCACAGAAACTTTTCTAAGACAAGTGCTGTGCAAACATGGAGCAAACGCATACCTCTGAAGGCTTTCACTCATTAGACCTCAAGAGAAATACTTAACATGCACACAGTGTTCCTCTGGTATGAAAGCAGCAGTAAACAACAGGATAATATTATTCAGCATTATAAACTCTTCAGTGTCCTCTGAATCTTTGAAAGGGAGAAGACACATTGACTGGAGATATTTTTAAACTTTAACTTGTCTGTTTTGTTCACTTGGGGGCTATGTAAGATTGAATTGCTGTTTAAAGACTGTTTTTGATCTCTACTTTTAAGCATGGCAAAGATACCCAAAGCAAATAGCCAGTTTTGTTTCTTTGTTTGTTTGTTTTTCTAGAACACCTAAATCTATGTAATGAACAGCCTTATACTAAAAGCTAAACAAAACTTTGAGTTTCATTTTTTTCTTTCCCATATCTGGATCCATCTCTGAAACTACACATGCTGCATATTTAACAGTAATTATTAATTTTCATCAAAATTCATATGGACTTTCTCCATGTTTGTAGCTCATGGTTCTGAAGGGTCAGGCAGTTGTAAAATTGCTTGAAAAAGTTGCTTGTTCCTAAGAAAAAGATAATAATAGTAATAAAAAAACAAACTACGTGGATTCATTTTCAGCGAGACAAGCCATCTGCACTTTCAACAGCAGCTTTCCAACCTGAAAGTGGGCAGTAAATAAGCACATTGCAAATATCGACCAACACATGCAATGAGTAATTGCAGAATCAAAGTAACAGTGATCTAAGTGGTGAAAGTTATTGTAGTTAACCCATGGGGCAAAAAGAGCTTTGCCTTTCCATTAACCCTGGTTTTTACATTATCTGGTTGCATTTAGAAACATGACCCCAATAGATCTGGGATCTGTCCCATTTGTTGCAGTTCAGTTAAGATATAGTATTCTTTCTGCCAGATTGACCTATTCAGCACCTTTTTGTTATCTTCACTGTCACCCACTTCAGCAGTGACCTTGCTGTGGTTTGAGCTCACCATAGGACATTTTTTCTCCTGCCCATTCTGGTCACAGAAGACACTGTAACTCATGTATGGGGGGACAATATTTTCCAACCCGTTTGTCCTCTTAAGTAGCATTTAGAATAACCGTTCTTTGGTTCCTCTTGCTTTCCATTGCTTTCTTTTAACACTTCCTTTGTTCAAGCATGTGTCTGATGTTTTCCTGTAATTATCAATTCAGCTTTCTTCTATACAGCTGTTTTTTATTTGTTTATTTGTTTTTGCTTCCTTCCAAAATGCAATAAATATTTAGCTTTATTTATTTATTCATTTCTTGGGTTATTTGTTCTTGTTATCTGTTTCTTTCATTTCTGTCATATGCCTTGACAGGTGGTCAATATGTTGATTCATTTTTCTCCTTTCTAGTGGACAATAGTAACTTTTTGTTTTAGAAGTGTCTTAATTTACTTATTTTGACTTTTGTATTCAGTTTCGTTATTTAGCAAATTCTCCACTCATCATTCTGTTTCTACAATAAAATTTAGCCATCGGTGCTGTCACTAAATGAGACACAAAATAAATATGAAGTTCTTTTCCTTGGTGAAAAATTCTGTATGACACAAGGATTCGAAAGTCTGAGAAAATAATAATGGATTACACTGACCAAATCCCACTGATTAGATTAGACAGAGATTATGGTAATAATACCTTTAAAGTGTAATGTAGATGCATGAAGTTCAACAAGGCCAAGTGCCGGGTCCTGCACCTGGGCTGCAACAACCCCAAGCAGAGCTACAGGCTGGGAGATGAGTGGCTGGAAAGCTGCCTGGCCGAGAAGGACCTGGGAGTATTGGTGGATAGTCGGCTGAATATGAGCCAGCAGTGTGCTCAGGTGGCCAAGAAGGCCAACGGCATCCTGGCCTGTATAAGAAGCAGTGTGGCCAGCAGGTCGAGGGAAGTGATTGTGCCCCTGTACTCGGCTCTGGTGAGGCCGCACCTCGAGTACTGTGTTCAGTTTTGGGCCCCTCGCTACAGGAAGGACATGGACGTGCTCGAGCGAGTCCAGAGAAGGGCGACCAAGCTGGTGAGGGGTCTGGAGAACAAGTCTTACGAGGAGCGGCTGAGGGAGCTGGGCTTGTTCAGCCTGGAGAAGAGGAGGCTCAGGGGCGACCTCATCGCTCTCTACAGTTACCTGAAAGGAGGCTGTAGAGAGGTGGGGGTTGGTCTCTTCTCCCACGTGCCTAGTGACAGGACGAGGGGGAATGGGCTAAAGTTGCGACAGGGGAGTTTTAGGTTGGATGTTAGGAAGTACTTCTTTACCGAAAGGGTTATTAAGCATTGGAACGGGCTGCCCAGGGAGGTGGTGGAGTCACCATCCCTGGAGGTCTTTAAAAGACGTTTAGATGTAGAGCTTAGCGATATGGTTTAGTGGAGTACTTAGTGTTAGGTCGGAGGTTGGACTCGATGACCTTGAGGTCTCTTCCAACCTAGAGAAATCTGTGAATCTGTGAATATAAATGTTTACTGACAAAGGTTTGCAATTACTATATACTTTTGCAGGAAAATGCAAAATGTTACCAGATGGAATAATATATTTGGCAGACATTTGACCAAAATCTGGATTATTATATAATATACATGCATGAATAAAATGAACTTTCTGATGTGGTTTGCATTATGTTACATATGGAAATTAGAAAGGGACCACTGTAGATGTTTGTCAAATTTTAAACTACTGCTACATTTTTCTTGATTTTCATAGAGTAGATGTACTAGTAGATGTATTAATACAAAGTTTTCAGGAGACAAATAGATATTGATATTCAAATAAGAGTGTAAATTTATTAGTTTTTGCAATGACTTCTCTTCATAGTTGTTCATTTTGAAGATGTGATCTGCAAAAGGGAATACGAACAACTGAATAAATAGTGAAAAAGGAGTCCATACCTCAGTCAACCTACTGCCAGCTAATTGAGATTATGCATGCAAACATGAATAAACATTTATACCAGGAAAAAAATGCTTGTTTTCCATACACATTCTGTGCGTATGGACAGACACTATAAATAAATTGGCATGAAGAGTTCTGAAGTTTTATAAGAAATAATAGTAGACCAATAAGCAGACGTTTTGAAACATCTAGTAAGAAGCATTAATGGGTATGCTTTGGAAAAATCCCAAACTATCGTGATAAACCAAAATGTAACAGCAATAAGATGCAGGGAGAAAAGCATAACACAGCAAAAGCTGAATGCAGTTATATTAATGTTAGCCCTCTCATGTGTTAACTAGTTCTCTTTCATAACAATACTTTACAATGTATTTGTTTTCTGGAAGTTCCTTTTTTTTTTTTTTTTGGCTAAATTTCAAAGATAAATAGAACATCTGCATTTCTTTTGTGACCTACTAGATCATAATACTTGTTTCTATTATCTCTTTAGCTATAGAAACATTCTTTGGACAGTAAATGTCTTCTAGCAGCAGTTTTTAAAGTTGTCCCTATTTGCAACTTTATAAATAAACATTCTATTAATTTTTATTAATTTAAGTATTATCTTTTCAAATGAAGAATGTTAATGTATTTTCAAGGGTTATTTGGTAACTTTTGCAGAAAGCTAGAAGTCTCAATAACAATCTGTCATTTAATGTGGCAAATTTTGTAATTTTTAAAGCCTTTCAACACAGTTTTAAAAATGTAGGTAATTTCTCCTTAGAAGAAAAAAAAAAAACAAAATCAAAAACAAATCAAAACAAAACAAACAAACAAACAAACAAAAAAAACAAGCATAACATTTTAAAATAATTTATATATCCAGAGTTGAAAGGGCTTTAAAAGCAAATTTAATAATGCACTCTGGTTTGCATATTTAAGTGCAGATGCTACTGCACTTTCATAATTAGGTATGGAGTTCACTTTTGTGTGTGTGTGTGTGTGTGTGTGAGTATCATATATTTTTAATTGATTTTTTTAAAAATTGTTATTGAATATAATATTTTAAAGTGAGTTACTATATAAATGTTTTTGGAAACTGCATATACAGTGGCCAAGTCCAATATTTGTGAGCCACAACAAATATGCACACTGATGGCCAATAAGACATCTACAATCCCATCCAAAGACCATGGAAGTCAATAGGAATCTTTGAACTGACATCCTAAAATGTTGGATCAAACATCTGGCTAACTGCCAGAGAAGCAAACCTTCCTGGAGCACAAATACTCCCCAACTATCTTAAACAATTATCTGTTAACACCATCAATTTCACAGTGTAGATGAATATAAATTATATTTGATTTAAAATTGATCTGGAATCTGTGATGAATAAGCCAATCTGGATGCTTCGGACAAGCAGCCCACATAGTGCTACTCCCTTGGATTAAGTATGTCTGACCTGTGGCCTGGTTCACCTCACAATAATTTTGTTGAAATATCATGAGTAATCAAAACATTGGTATAATTGTCAGATGATGACAGCTTGACTGGAATTTCTTTCTAGGCAATGCTGCCTGTAGTGTGTTTTATAAGGAAATCTCTGGAGTACTTTGCACCTAAAGAGCTATGGCCTCTTAAAAGCACCAAAAAAGTGTAGAACCAATAGCAATGAGAACTGAAGTTCTCTCATATAAGGTATACCAGAAATTGTGCTTTTAATGAGCTCTACTGCAGTGCAGAAGTTAATCTTTTTAAGAAACTTTATTGTACCTCAGTAGGCAAAATCAAAATACAGGCGTGTATGGCAGTTTTAGTCAACAGCTGTGTAAGAAATTTGCAGAACCAAAACTGACTACCTATTTAGCATGGAAAGAAGGGGGATGAATAGCACAGCTTTTGGAGAAATGTAAACAGTACGCAGAACAAATTAAATTAATTAATTATTTTCACATTTTGAATAGACTCAAACACTTTATATTGGGTTAGTTTCCTGGCTTGAAGAGTTAAGTACATTGTTTTATAAATATTTAATGTTGATATGTACAAAGTTAGTGTCTCGTGACCACATATAAGGTATGTCCACACAGATTACAACAAGAGTAAAATAAGCAGGCTTACACTACTTACATATGACTGTTAAAAAGTTTAGAAGCAGCCATTTTTAACCACATTTAATTAGAGGTAAACCGTGTACATTAAGCAAAATGGGATTTTGAGATTAATATAAGATTAATACATCTATATAGTTGGAAATGCATGTTAGCATTTTGATTCAGTATTAGAAAATGCTAAACACTGGGAGTGGGTGAAGGCTGTCGTGTACCAGGCTAAAAAGTTAAATCATAGATATTGATTTTCCTGGCAGAAGCAGCCAGGCTTCACTTAACTATCTGACCTAACTCTGTATGCAAAGCTCCTAATAAGGATTATTATTATTATTATTATTTATTATTATTATTGCACATTTTCTCTGCATATTTTCCAAACAAAAAAATAAGACTTTATACAACTATAACTATGCATATTTATTCACAGCTGTTGAGGAGTTTAACATTTTGCTTAAGATGTGTTAGGGATAAGTGAAAACAAAACAAAACAGAATTTTGTAGCTTTCTATGACATCTTTGGGAAAAAAAAATAAATCCAGTACCAAACCAAGTTTTCATATTTTGGAGAATTTTATTTTACCTTATATTTACAATTCCAACCCTGTTCTTCCAAACATCTTTTTCTATGATAGGCAGTTTAGGTATGCCTCTGCAGCTTTAGAATGGTACTTACACAGAGAAGAAAAATGAAATATCTGGAATGTATTCAGTAAGCCTCGTTTTTAACAATATCCCTTATTCCCACTTCTGTAGGTTGTAAAGGGGGTTTTATGAGGAAAATGTCAAGTTGATAGTCATTTAGTTATACTAAAGATTATAAGAGTTATTCTTCCTGAGAAAAAGAGAAAAAATGGTAAAGATTAATAGAAGATTTTAGAGTTTTGAGATGTGTTTCTTTTGAATCTGAATCTGTTTTCATGATGACAAAAAAGACAAATGACAGAAAATGGACGACTCACTTCTGTCTATGTCACAGGCTCACAGCCACGTTGTAGGAGAGGTTGTTGACCAAACAAAGCCAACAAAAGACTCTGGTAAGTTCATGACAGCCCTCATAAAACTAAGACAGAGAAGGGAAATAGAAATGAGAAGGAATTATCTAGGTAAATAAGAATACATATGGGAGTGGCTGTTGTGGTTTAGTCCTGGCAGGCAGCACAGTGCTACACAGAATCTTGTTCACTCTGCCCAGGTGGGCAGAGGGAGAGAATCAGAAAAGTAAAAGTGTGAAAATGCATGGGCTGAGATGAAGACAGTTCACTAGGGAAAACAAAAGCTTCATATACAATCAAAGCAATACAAGGAATTAATTTGCTACTTTCCATTGGCAGGCAGGCAATTGTTCAACCATTCCCAGGAAAGGAGGACCCATCATAAGTAATGGTTTCTTGGGAAGACAAGCGCTATCACTACAAACATCTTCCCTTCTCCTTCTTTCCCCCATCTTTTATTGCTGAGCCACACCATGGGAGGTTTAGCTTGGATATTAGGAAAAAAATTATTCACAGAAAGGGTTGTGAAGCATTGGAACAGGTTGCCCAGGGAAGTAGTTGAGTCACTATCCCTGAAGGTATTCAAAAGACATGTAAATGTAGTACTTAGGGACATGGTTTAATGGTGGACTTGGCAATGCTAGGTTAAAAGTTGGACTTGATGATCTTAGAGGTCTTTTCCAACCTAAGTGATTTTATGATTCTATGTTGTCATACGACATGGAATACCCCTTTGGTCAGTCTGGGTCACATGTCCTGCCTATGTTTCCTCACAGCTTCTGGTACACTCCCAGCCTACTTGCTGGCAGGGCAGTTTGAGAAGCAGAAAACTCCTTGGCTCTCTGTAAACACTGCTCTACAACAAATAAAAACATTGGTGTTTTACCACCACTATTTTCGTCAAAAATCCAAACCACAGCACTCTATGAGAAAATTAACTCTATCCCAGCCAAAACCATGACAGAGGTTAACAAGAGGCACACAAGCATCAGTCAGTGCTGAAGTTCAGAATTCAGCCAAAGTTGATTTAAGCAATGGCAATGCAATAAACCAAAGACGGATAATCTAGAGATTCATCTGCAATAAAAAAGGAGCTCTCTTAAAGTGGTTGATCAGTTGGGAATTAAAATTTGACACCATTTTCAGACTAGTGTGTTTATAGCTACTCTAAATCAGTTTTTCTATAATTTTTAATGTTTAACTCTTAGAACAAAAACAACAACGTCAAACCTTGTCTAATTTCTCTAACCTTTTGGCTTTGACTTTTATTATTATTTCATATTTATATATAAATTGGTTTCAGCCTGAAGGTGAATTTAGCCATTTTTGGGGAGAAAGGTTGCTTAGCACGGTTGAAGAGAGAGGCTGCTGTAGATATTATGAATAATAGATATATGAAATAGTCATTTTCATATTAATATTATATCTCACCTACATACTTGCTTTGCATACATAGTCAGAATGCCCTGGGTCATGAGCTCTTCATCACACACTTTCATAAAATCCTCGGTCTTTGTGACAGTGTGGATTCTGCAGAATCAAAGAAAGTCTACAGTTTGTCTGGCACCAGACTTAAATTGATCAGGGAGGCCCTCAAGTGCTGTTAAGAATAAAAAATATATCTGTATTGAACTTTGAGCATGGGATTACATTTAGCCTCTAATGATACAGGGCTAGGCATATCTCCTGTTTGCAGCTTCCCAACACATATATGTAGACTACAATGAGAAATTCTCTTAACAGGTTCTTATACTCAGTATTCTGCAATTGGAAGCCTCTTATCAGTAATGAATGTGCCTCATTTACACTAAAAACACATTTTCGATCTGATTGATATATTTAAACCATCAGATCATCATCTTTCTCTGAATTATGATTTAACCATTGATTCTGAACAAAGACCAAAAAGAGAGGCCTCTGTTTCATTTTTTAGGGAAAACAAAAACAAAACAAAACAAAACAAACAAACAAACAAAAACACCCTCTATGTAGACTGCAGTGTATCTCACAGTGCTTTGAATGTGCAGTTAGGGGACAGGACAGAAGAACACACTCACTGTGAAGGCCTGTTTTGTCTTATCTGATGTAGCTAACCATAATTGCAGACCCCATGCCATCTACATATATAACACATATTTCTTGAAGACAGTAGAACTAAAAGTGAGGAGCAGAAAGACAAAATAGATAGACAGAACAGAGTTTTTAACTTAGATGTGAGAAGCCCCATACTATCGTTCTCCATTGGAAGGCCATTGACTAGCTTGAAGTGCCTTGTGTAACTCCTTTCACAGGGAACTCTTGCTGAAATGCACTATGAGTTTCTCTGAAATATTTCCCTATTTGACAGAATTTAGGCTGCTGTCTTCAATAACTACTTTCAGAGATGGCTTGAGTAAAGGTAAAGGTGATGGAATACTGAAGATGGCAATGCCCACCTTGAGCTTCAGAAGCTGCACACTGAGATAAAAAAGTAGTTGTTAAAAAAAAAAAAAAAAAGTGAAATTGGAGAGAAGAGCAAAGAATTGTGTGCAGAGTAAAAAAATGAAACTAGGGAATGAATTTTGGATGGATTTGGACAGGAAAGTTGAATAAAGGTGAAGATGGTAGTAGAAAGAAGGAGAATCACAAAAGTTTTATAATCACTGAACTTGACATAAATAATGAATAAGTAACACAACACGGAAGCAAATGATTGCTGTTGGAGATATGACGGAAGAAGGAGGCAGTAAAAAATATGTAAGTTGAATGCCTAAATTAAGATAAATCATCTGGACTTACTTATAAATGTTTTATAATTGGATGAATAAGGCAAGTTTATTTACAAACACAAGAAAGGCATATGAAAGAAGAATTACAAGAGAGCATTGGTTTAAACAAAAGTAAAAATCATGATGTGATAAAATTGAAATGGTCATATACTGAACTGAATCTAACATTATTAAATTGTTGGGCAAATACTTTGAAAGAGCTGAAAATCTGAAGACTGAAAAGAAAGTATATTTTCAAAATATAACTATTGTTGAGGACTTTCCAGTTATATGTAATAGAGTATTTCTAATATATTTGGGATTGTTTACTCCTGCAAGTGCTCTGCATTTTCGTTACCGTGTTATTTCTTTTTCATAAGCACAAATATTCACAAAAACATGGTTCCAATGAGATCTACCTTAAAAACCAGCAGGGATTCTCCTTAGTTGTAAAACATTCCTCAGTAGTTTCCAATCAATTTAGTTAGTATCTAGCTCCTAAAGAGCAAACTAACATAGGAAATCTTTATTCTGCTCCCAGACCTTCTGTACATGTTGATAAAATTTCAGTCAAATATGAGAGAAGAGTTAAGGCCACAGAGATGTGAAGTTTCTGCCAGCTTTGAGAGAAGAAGCTCCCACAAAGGGAAAGAATATATGTGATGCCACCCTTATTAAAAAGTGAGAAATCCTTCCATGAGTCCCAAGTCTCTACAAATCCAGGCTCAATCAGCTAAGAAATTATTAGCTTGAGAAGATATTCTTTCATCTGATGCATCTTATTCAATTACATGGAAATTTCTACCTCCCTGATTTCAGCTGTCTCTGAAGATTTGTGTGTAGAATAGAGGCGCTGCGAGTATTTATAGAGAAGACCTCTCATGAGCACAGCATTCCCCTACACAGTGACTTCAAAGAGAGTCTTCACTTAGCATAGGAAAGGGAGGTCAAGTTGCCCGATACATTTGGTCTGTAAATGCTAGTTGTACTCTGTTTCAGTTTTGGAGTTTTTGTAATGTTGATCCAAATAATATGTATACCATTAAAATTAAGGCCATATTAAATAACTATTCCACATCACAATAACTTTAATTAATGATACTAATCTCAAAGTAAAAAACTGTTCAACATAGTAGATGCTGATACAATCTAACAGCGATACTTCAGTCTGAAGCACATACTCACAAAGTAAAGCCAGATTAATGACATAGATCCCTCTGGAAATATGTAGTCAGAGCAGTACTCTGAATTAGACAAGACTTTTCCGTGAATGTCTAATTAACAGTGCATCAGGAAACATGTGCAAATGCTTTTTTTCAAGTTTTGCAGTAAGTTTTCTTCATGACATTCTAGGGTTTATTTTGGGAACATGGCTCTCTAAAGCTCCGAGTATTTTTCTTGAGAAAATAAACAGTAACTACTGTGATGGAAACCAAAATCTCCTGTTGTTTAATTTATATTGTTCTCATCATTTTGACCTTGTATTTTAAGCTCTAACTTTTTAGTATGATCCGTATTTGTAAAAGGGTATTTACATATTCAAACTATTAAGCTTTCAAAGCTCTCAAGTTCTCGTTCATAAATTACAAACAACACAACATCAAAGAAAAGTGAAAAATGGGGGAAAAAAGAGCAGCAAGTCTTTGAGTCTTTGGAAAAAAGGTTTTACACTTTGAATTTTAAAACATACTCCCAAACCAAAAACATTTTATCACCACAAAAATATTTTATCACTAAGTTTATTTCATACACTAAATAGTCCTGCCAGCAGAGTAAGATGGAGACGAAAGAGGGAAGGACAGAAATAGAATAAAGGAGTCCAAAGGCCAGGAAAAAGAACTATGAAGTACATTTAAAATACGCATATATTACTTTAAATAATGTAAGATGAATAGGTAGGTATTCCCAGTTTTATTTATTTTTTATTGAGGTGAATACTGACAAGACATTCCTTATATCTAAAGGGAAAAAAAACCACTGTATAATCAGAGGGTTATAAATCTTTTATGGTTATGCTGCATCCTAACATTATACTATGGTATGCTTCAATATACCTTAGAATATTATAGTAATGTACATCAGCATCATTGACTAGATATGGTTTTCTCAATCTATGCTTAAAAATGATTATTATTTTGTCTTGAAACTGCGCTTTCACATGTGTGGAAGGCAAGCACCAGATGATCATTTCGATACATAGTGATGCTGCAATGCAAATATTTAAATAGACTAATAAAAGAGTGTAAAATAGCAAGTTAAACTTATTTTTTCCCTTAGGTCAACTTGAAATCTATTAAAGATGAATCTATTAATATAAAAACAGCAAATACTGACTGAAGAAAACAGACTGCTAGCTACTGTACAAATATTTTATTATATGTTAACAGTGAGCAACTAAATATGTTTTAATGTAAGTATCTGAGTTATGCACCAGCTATGTTCACCCATTATGCAACTGAGTATTAAATTTAAATCGGATGAATCCAACCAGTCAGGGATACTCAGAATGTACAGAAGCGTCAAACAAATAGTTTTTAGAGGAATTAGACAGAAACATAAAAGTAACTTTGAAGGACACTCTTGCATGTAGAAACATTTATTAACATGTTCAGAAGGTATTTGACTACATGGTGGATCAAGTTGTTGCAGGTATCACATAGAAACTGAGTATTTTTAATATACAGCTAACTCAATGAAGTAGAAAGATTAAATATCTTGGTGAAATAGCTAAGATAGTAGGCAGAAGTCAAAGGCAATAGGAGCAATAATGTGAAGGAGTTGGCAAAAGTTCATAAATCTGTAAGGACTAGAAAGGAAGAAAGAAAACATAAAAACAACACGGACTGAGAAATGAAGAAGTAAAGAATAAATTTAATGTGTCACCTGCATAGTACAAGACAGTTCCTCCCAAAAAAATAATATGTATAACTTTCAACATATAAAGTAGAGTTTGGATGATGACAAAGTACGGCAGTATATATTACTCATTTTTCAGGTGTGTTTTTGTCTTCCAGTCCAGTTACCCTGACACCTTAATGACTGCAGCAGGTCAGGAATGCTCCAAGCTAATTCATTCTGTGGTTTTCTAGGAACTGGACCTCTGTCTTCCCTCTCTGGCTTCCCTGCACCCCCAAACAAAAGTTAATGTTTGGGAGAACATTCCTATGGAGTCTCACATTGACTCAATGCCTAAGGAAGTTAATTCTCTCTCTATTTCTCCCTATTTCTCTCTCTCTGTATTTCTCTATCTATATATTTCTCTCTCTCTCTTTCTCCCTCCCCCCTCATTCCCTCCTCTCCCCCCAGTAGACCTTGACATCAGGAATATGCATACTGTCCACTGGAGGAATCTGCACCTGTGGGCTCCAAATGGGAAAGACAAGCATTCAGCATGCTCTTTTTCTTTTTCTTTCTTTTTTTTTTCTTTTTTCTTTTTTTTCCCACTTTTCATTTACTCCCTACTTTAACTAGTTATATAACATGCTACAGGCATTCATCTGAGCAAGTTCAGAAATACTGTGAAAAACAAACAAACAAACAAAAACAACAACAACAACAACAAAAACTTTCATAGCTGCTCAAAAGCAAGGTTTGGTCAGCAGAGACAATTTGTCAGCACTGATGCATCCTGCCTTAGGTCACAAGGTATTCAGCAGAACCAATGAACCACAAGCAAATATTTTTTTCCTGGAAAAAACACTGGTTTCCTAAAGCAAAGGCAGATGCTCTAACTTTCAGTGTTAATTTCCCAGGGCAGCCCTTTCACCTCTAAAACTTATTGATAGGACTGTAGTGGATGACACAGTTTTTGACTGCAAGAGGGTGCCAGGAGGTGTGTTGCCACCCAGCCAGCCCCATGACATGGGTGCCCATGTCTTTCAGCATGGCACAAGCCACATTGGGGCTGTTCGCTCCCAGGCAGGGTGTGCTATCCCTAGGATCTCCATGCATCCTTCAGACTGCTCAGGACTCCATGATAGCCAGCAGCTTGCTGCTCTGCTTGGTTTTAGAATGGGTTAAAAAACATTAGTCTGGTACATTTCTTATAGCCACATATAATGTCTGTTCTGAAAGGTTTTAAGTTTCCATTGAAAACTGAATATGAGTTTTCCATTGGAATTTCCCAACAGAAAATGTAGCTTCTAGAAAACTGATTTATATGAGAAGCTACTTAGAATGCCAAAAAATATATTATCCTTCCAAAAATTAGAATATACTTCATTTTAATTTTTATTTGAGCCAAAGCAGAGGATTTTAATTTAGTCTAAGGGCTTGAAGCAACAGGTTGCATTTTTTTTATGGGACCTAGATTTCCTTAAGAGACAATTAACCTCTTTATTCCCATCCCTCCTATGGGGCAACATCCCTGAAGTGCTTCATTTTCCATAATTTCAGAGCAAAGTTCTATGGGTATATTGTATATTAAGGAGGGGTAGAGGGAGTCTGGTTATAAAATTCCTATTGCAAATTAGGTGCACCACAGAAATGTGAGATTTCATTTTCTGTATGATTCACATCATAGTACTTCGTGTCATTCTAACAAATCTGAATGAAATGTTAAAGTTTTAGGAATGCCAAAATACTAATTTTCAAAACTCTGGTGTACAGTCTGGGCAGTACAAAACTCCAGTATACTAGACATTATAATGTGAAAAAGTATTGTTTTTGTTTGTTTGTTTTTGTTTGTTTCATAGAACTGTTCAATGTAGACTTCAACATAGACTAATACGGGATGTAAATGAAATGGTCAGCATTGGAAATTCCTTTGGGCTTAAAATATGTATTTATTTTTATTTCTTAAGATTCAGTTTCACTCTTCTCCATTTATTATTATTCACTTATAAAATATTTCATTTCAAGAATATTTCATTTTGTTAATCTGTCTTGTGAATAAACTGAATTTCTATGCAATGGAAATGAAAATAAACTTCAAAATAGTTTCTTTACCCATATGTTTGAAATGAAATTCTGGTTATGAAACAAGCTTTTCCAACATCTTATCTTCCCAGGCTTGTTTTTATCCCTTCCTCTCTCCCAAAACAGGAAAATAAAGAAAAGTAGACCACATATTGGTAACTGGATTAAAGAGAAAAAAAGATACCGAATACTCATTCTAATTCCTTATCATTGTAATTACCATAAAAATACAAATCATAGACAAATACAACATTTCTGTTAAATGTTAGTTTGCTTGTTCCTCATTCGTTTGAGTTTTTGTTTGTTTGTTTGTTTGTTTTGTTTTGTTTTCTTAAAAGTTTGGGACATTTGGAGAAATTAGAGAAATTAGAAAGGATTAGATTTAGTGAAGAAATGAAAGGAAACGAAATAAAAAGAAAAGAAAGGAAGTATTTCCGTAATGATCCCGAATTAATTGCATAACATTTCATTTAGGTCATATGGCAAAATATATTTTTAGTTTTTGTGTCTGTGTTTACTTCTTTGGTGATGTTGTTTTAGTACCTTAAACTTTTTCCATTTATGCTGTATAATGCCATCACTTTTAAATTTATTTCAAGTCCTAGTTCACATTTTAAAACAGTGTCCGTGTTTACATTATATTAATGTGAAGTTCTTTCTTTTTTTTATTTTTTTTATTTTTCTGCATACAAATATTCTGTTTTCTGTATAGATTCTCTAGGAATCAGCAAGACAAACTAAATGTAAGCTTATTTTTGATGACCTAGCAAACACCAGTAGATGTCTGTGAATAAATCAGTTAGTAAAAATATATATATATATATTTACAAGCAACAAAATTATCTGTAAAAAAAGATTAAATTTAATTCAAATTATTTCAAAGACTAACCTATATACTAGTTCTAAGATAATTTATCACATTTGAATTTCAGAAAGTGCTGCCAAATGAAAATCTATAGTTCAGAATCAAATGTTATCCTTTTTCCATCCTGTGAACTAAATGTATAAATACAAAATTTTTGTTCATCAAAAAGCATATTTTTCCCATGGCTTGGTTTTATTTAAAGCTCTCTTCTACCAAATTCTAATCACTACTTACAGGTATTGTCTAACATTTTCTCAGAGAATATCTCAGCTACTTCTAGAGACAGGGGGAGAGGCGAAGCACAAGGTGGAGAAGAACCACAGAGACTGCATACCGTTCTTAATGCAATAGAGGATAAATTTAATTAAAATACACCTGCAGTATGTAGTCTGCCAGAATTGAATTATATATCATATTCTTATGGATGAGAATGGCTATTGTCTTTATTTTAAAATGCATAAAGCATAATTCATACCAATCTATTGGCCTTTAAAGTTCACTGTTTGTCACAGCCAAATGTAGTAAGGGTGCTTTGTCACAGCACACAGCACTGAAGGAGCTTCATTTTGACCCTCTCTTTTATGAAGCTTCATGGATCATAAAATACAGACAGGCTAAGCTATTTTCCATGTCTCTCAAAACAGGATGAGTTAAAAAGGCCCTTTGGCTATTATGAACAGTATACAGAATATCAGTAATATCAGGAAAGAAATCCGAGAATTAATTCATTATTTGACTCTTCCCTTTATAATACCACACAATTTTCTTCCTTTCTATTCTGTTCCTTGGAGGCCTGATGTCTCTTCTTTTTAGGTCAGGCACCATAAGACTGTTATTACTTTCAGCCATGTCATTGTTAAGGCTAGCTTTGGCTAAGTCTAGGGTGGCAGTGAAAATTAGTGCATGTGATAACTTCCATCATGGCAGATACAAGAATATATGAAATCAAATACTTTAAAGGACAAAGGACAAGACATGACAGCTCCAGTGACAACAGTAACTCCATTCAATGATATTTCTGAGGAGAAGACTGGGAGAGGTGTGAGCTGCTGCAACAGTGTGGAATGTACTCTGATGGGGAAGTGTCTCCCAGGCATTCCAGCAATTTGTGGACTTACAGTGCAGATGCCACCACATGGCCAGTATGCCTAGTGTTGAACCAGAGCCCTTAAGTATCATCAGGAGTGATATGAATTGCTATCGCTTGAGGTAAATAAAATGAGCTAGGATCTTCAAGGTGTGGTGATCTTTAGATACCAATCATAGCTGGACAAATTGTGCCTGTGTACATCTGTCAGTACATGATACAGATATATCTTAGCTCCCTCTTTACCTCCTCTTTCAGTTCCACAGTAGATGTTCATATGTTTATAAAAAGATGTTTATAAAGATGTTACCAGATGTTTATAAAAAGAAACATTTGTAATTTATCCCAATTTCTCAGTGCTTGATGTTGCTCTAATCAAAGCTGCACTGATGGTTATTCTGCTACGTCAGAAAATTTTGAGGGCTGATCCCAAACTGGGTAGGACTTCAAGACATTGATCACAATCTGCTCCTTCGCGTTGACTTTCCTACCCAAATCCTATCATCAACAAAAGCAGGAATGAAAGACTTTGGAGTCTGCCCCAATATGATTTTTTAAACTAATATATCATGACTCAAAAAAAAAAGAAGTTATATGTGATGGAAGGGGATAGGAGATACCAAAAAACAACCAACCAACCAAAAACAAACAAAAAACCACTACTACCACCACCACCAACAACAACAAAAAAACCACAAACAAACCCACAAACCAAAACAAACAACAAGAACAAAATAAACAAACAAACCAAAACCCTTAGTAAATTGGTAAATAGTATTATTTTACATATTAACTCACTTGGCATAATATAGAAAATGACAATATATTTCATATGCAGTTGAATAAGCACTCTCCCAGCGGCTTATATGCCTTTGAAAGCAACTAATAGCAATTCAAAATTATTAACATTTATATCTGGAAAAAAACTACAGAGGAGAAAATATACAGTTTAGCAATGATAATGCATTAGTTAAGTGTAAAGAAATTGTCAGGTAATTGCATAAACAATGTTAATGAGGAAGTGAACATCTTGCTGTGATACTGGCCTTACATGGAGTCCAAATATCTTTCTCATTAATATATTAACTGCAACTCCTCTCCAATATGTAAATCTAGAAGAAACTCAAGCAATAACTAAAGGCTACTTTGCTTAGTCTCCTTTTAATGCCTGCTGCAGAAAAGTTTTGTAATAAGAAAGTTACTTCTACTCTACTTCTACTTCTTCCCCAATGTAAGTCTCTAAAAGAAGTAAGTACTTAAGAAAACTGCAATTATTAAAAAAAACAAAACAATCAATCAAACAAACAAAACCCTTTCAGATTAAAACTAATGATGTTTTCATATGGTTACCAGTGCCATGTAAGTTTGAGATATCATATTAGAAAAACAAACAAACAAACAAACAACGAAACAAAAGAAAGAACATAACCCACTCCCAAAGTTAAATTTATAGGCTGATGAAAAAAAACAGCTGCTGCTTAGTAACACGACTATTCACCACAGCATTGGACACATCTGTTCGTGTGGACCATGGTCTGGACCTTGTCCTTAAAACAACTAACAGTATTGTTCTTCAGTACAATTTTAACCAGTTACAGCCACTAACTAACATATTCAGATTTAAATTTACTTTTTGACTTAAGATGTTCTGATACTGTGAAAACCTCATGTTAATCTGGTCTCTAAAGATCCTCAAATGAAATGAAAAGGTAATAAAGTAATGAAGTAAAAATGGAGTAACACACTTCTAATTAAATCTTGATACAAGCTCAGTTATTTAAAAGAAAAACAAACACCTTTTGAAAGTATGTTATTTAGTGCTTTATGGTTTTTCTGTATGGTGGCATTATCCAGAGTATTCCTTATGGCATTGTTACTTTTGCTCAATATTTTTTTCTACGGGCAAAAATCCAACAGCTTCAGGAAAGATACCCAATGAAATCTCACTGTAATCCTCCTATAATACAAAGGACTACACCTTCATTGCTATTAAAAACAAAATCCAAAGCTTGGAAAATAAAATGCAGTACAAATGTAGGCTCTAAGCCATGCCCAAATTTCATCCTTGGTCCCTGCTTCATAGACAAGTCTCAGAGAAACAAAGGGAAAGATGGGGCCCCGGGGAGGCATTAAACTGATTTATTGGTTGTGGAGGAATCTAGCAGTCAAGGAGTGTTAGGAATAAGAAAACCCAGACTTTTCTTTTGTTTTCCTGTTTGGATACAGAAACTATACTTTAATCTCCAGAAAACAAACAAACAAACAGGTTAACTGCTCTAGCAGTGTCTCTCCAAAGGCAATATAGAGTTGTGGATTTACTGGGAGGATACAGCCTCTCTCCAGTCATAACCAGTGCAGTACGTGTATCCTGAGAAACCAAGTGTGGCGCTGGACCTTTATGTTAGATTGCAGTAGTCTTAACCAGAATTGTCACCTGCATATCAAGGAAGTATTGCTACAAAGCTGCAGAAGTTTGAAAAAATCAAGTGTTCATATACCTCATATTGTTGAAAACATTACTGTTAGAAATGTTATGTTAGTCTTGCCTACTCGCTTCAGTGGTGGTAGACCAGTTTATGCTAGTTAGGGCAGAATAGGTTTCTAGATTCCTTAGTCTGATTTTAAATTTCCAGATTATAACAGGTAGGAAATCAGTTTTTTTTTTTTTTTTATTATTTTTTTTTTAACTTGACTGGCAAAAATAAGCACCATAAAACTTCTTTCAGTATGAATCATTTGTAGATTCTGGCTTTTTACAGCAGTGAGCAAAATGACCTCTAAATAAAATGTATTAATACAAATCAGAATTGCTAGAATCCTTACCTTTCCTTGACCACACATAAATGTTCTTTTCAGTCTGCTCCCAGGAACTGTGTATGAAATCAAAAAGTAACTACTTACCCTCTTATTAAAGCTCTTGCCAGAACTTTAATAATACTTCTCCACATGATGCCAAAATTTCATTGACAGAAAATAAGACTATGAAAAGTTTGATGTGAAGAAAATGATTATGTACTTTAGGATTAGGATTATGAGAGCATGATACTACATCAGTGGCTGACATGTAAAGGCCCTAAATGTGAGGCTATGAGCAGCTCTAGAAGCCTATCACTATTGTTCTCCTGTCTTCATTGCAACTCAAAAATGCCCTTGGAAGCCTTCTTGTCAGGGACACATTGCTAGGAAAGGTTTCTAGCCAACTTTCTGGCCAAGAAAACATGCCTTGTTATTGGAAAAGTTTTGTGCAAAATTTTTAATTAATTCTTGATTGCCTTAGCAGAAATCTGAACTTTGAATTATGCTAAGTGAGGCCTGGAAGAGAAATGAGTTGAACTTTCACAGAAAAAGTGCCAGGCTGCTTGTCCAGTGATACTTAGGCATTCCTTTCTTCCACACCCAGAAATATTAATTTCAGATTTGCACATATGTGGATGGTACACTTAGACATCAACTCAGTCTATTCTGATACATGAAAATAATTGATAGACAGAGTGCTTATTTTCCTGAGGACCAAGATTAAAGACAACATCCTGAAGGGCACCAGAGTTCCTTTTGCACAATAGATCCTGGACTGAGAGGTAAACGTGAAATTTTGTGAATTGGATACAGCAAATAGATTCAGAATGTGGTCTGTGGTATCAGTCGTTCTTTGCAAACAGCACCATTAACAGGTTTTTAATAGAGGATAGAGACCTGAGCACTGTACATGAAAGTAAATCCGTTGTGCCAATAATGTAGGTGAGCAAAACTCCTAGTGGAGAGGAGTGTATCCAAAAAAGGATTAAGTAGAATTTGACCCACGGTAATAAATGATGGGCAAAAATGTACAAGCGTTAATAGATGATGAAATTCAAAAGCATCTATTTAATTCATTACAATACTTATAATGCATGCATTTTCATATTCAAAATAGTATCTTAATTATAGCCTAATCTATGCTAATAAAAACAGAATCCTTAAACAGTTCATTTCTCTTCTCACAACAAAACCTTCATATGTCTTTATTATCAGGAATAGGAAATTTCATTTCCTGAGCCAGCCTGAAATTTCTGTTGATTTTTCTAAGGCTGGTAACTTGAATCCATTCTCCTGCAAGCATGGTGATTTTTTGATAGAAGATCTTTTTTTCCTGGACATATCTGCACTTGCACATTAGCTTTTGTAAAAGTGTATTTAAAGATGTATTTAAAGTGTATTTAAAATTTCAGCGTCCTCAGAAAATAAATCCATAGATTCCATCCGTGCAGTTTAATTCTCCCCTCATCCCTTCATCTAGCAAAAGAGAATTTGAGCTTTTCAGATTTTTGATTTTGTATTTGTGAAATACAAGCTATTCCTTTATTTAAAAAAACTCATAAAATTGTTCCCTGTTTGTCAATATTGATACTTCTTATGCTCTGTACATTTTTAATGCCTTACAGAATGTGATGAGAGAGCAATCTCCTAAAACATCTTTTTACTGCTATATATTAAAGCATGTAAACATAAGACTGATGCAAGCAAGAAAAGAGTTTGGGAAAAGTAGAAATAAACTAAAAGTTAGACTAAAGGATTTATTCATTTATTTATTTATGGAATGGGAAAAACAGCATACATTTTCTTAAAGCGATAATTCCTTTTCTGCTCTCTTCCAGGGAAACCATATGTGTGTAGTCTCTCTTATTCAGAGCAGACTTATTCACCGAAGACTACAGCTTAATGATGTCTGAAATCAACATATGTTTTGAAATGTAACATTTGGTGCTTAAGACTGAAAAAATAAGCCACTTTGGAAATAACTAACGGTATTTTAACAACTGAGATAATCATAATGTCAGGGTCCTTCCTATCTATGGAATCTAAAAGTGTTTTGTAGAGAGGAATTGTTCTATGGAGATCGTGCATCTATTACTTTGTATTTTCACATCTCTGGAATTTCAGACACTCTCCATTTTAGCCTTCTCAAAAGATGAGACAATCAGTCTGAGATCTCTTGTCTTCAAACTTGAGTTTTTAATTATCTGACTATGAAATAAAATGTTATCATTAACCATGGTTTCAAATACGAATACCAGCCACTTTATTAAGAGACTTATCTATTCCTATGATTAACTGTAGAATGAGTCCTGAGAAATCCTATTGGATTGAACATCAAGAGAGAAAAGAAGATAATGTGTGTTTATTAGAACCTTAAAAGAACTAGACATGATCTTGGTACCAAATTCCCTATGCAGGCATAAACTGAGGTTCTAAGCACAATCTTGGATACTTTACTTTACTATCAAAGACAAAGAAAGTCCAAGTTTTACAATAATTAGAATTTCATAAGATCCAAAGTTGTTCTTGGGTGACTAATTCCATGTATACCCAACGCTCAGAAAAGCTCCTTTGCAAAAGAGTTAAATCCATACCTGTATGAGTGGGATAGGTTGATAGGTTTCTCTTCAGAGGCTGAGATTCTACTACAATAATGGCTGAAATATATTATTTCAACAAGGGTTTGTAGAAATATGATGAAAGCAAAATACATTGGAAGTTCAACTTTCTCTCTTTTTTCATATCCAGACTAGACTCTTGTTATACTCACAGCGGTCAGCAAGACGCAGTCCAATTTTTAAACTGCTTTGGACCAGACTTGTTCCCCGAGGTAGCAAGTTTTAATAGAGCAATGATGTTTGTACTAGATCAATTGCTTTGGGACAGCCACTCTCAGAATTATAGTCATTATGTATGTTAAGCAACACTCCCTTTGAGGTGATGAATAGCAAACAAACAAGAAGCTATTAAAATGACTGCCCTCTTTAAATATCAAAGACGACCAAGTGTGATCCCATTAGAAAATAAAGAGATTAAAGAAAAAGTAATGAATGTAGGTATAGCAACAAAGAGATCTAAGAAAGTCTTCTAAAAGAGAGCTTTCCATTGCTTTTGTGTAGAGGAGTGGCAGGAGAAACATTGAGTAATACAGATGTCAGGAGGAGGAGTTTCTGTATCTCTGGACTACCACAGCAAAAGCACAATCATTATCTTCCTGTTATTTTGCATAGTTGTCTGAAAATGTAATTACATCCTATAGTTTTCTGACGTACTATAGCTACTTTGTTTGTAGTCTTTCCCCTCAGGAATGACTCACAAACCTTAAACAACAATATTTTGAATCTTTTTTAGAAATACAATAACATCACCATATTTTGACATTTTTCAGATTACTTCAGTGGTAGTTTTCCCCTCAGGTTGTTGTATTGCTCTTACATTTCTTCAAAGCAATCTAAGGTGTCTCTTCGTCTCTTGACAATTTCAGTTCCTTGACTATTGATTTCATACACTGTATGTTTCAGGTTATCTTCTAAGCTAAGAAATCTGAGGGTAACTTAAAAGAATGTAAGCATTTTATGCTTCTGTGTTCATTGGTACAATTTACGGTAACCTCAAAATCTTATTTTATGGAAAAATGTGACACTTTATATGAGAAGACGATAATTCATTAGTATAGAAGAAATCACAATAATCACTATCCAGGAATCACTTGTAGCTCAGATCTGGCTATTACAGAAAAACAAAAAACAAACAAACAAACAAAAACTCTACAAAGAAAAAGTCTTAATAATGCAGTTAAATTTATTATGCACACACTTTCTAGTATCTAACTTTTTTGCCTGTGTTATGCTCACCTTTGCACTGTTGCTCTGGGTCCTAAGGTTGATGGCTTCAGCGTCAGTGTCTGTTTTTGTGCATGTAACAGTGAGTTTATTTCACCTGGAGTGCTTTGCTGGGAGAAATATAATGTCAATAGCTTGTTCCCTCCCTTCAGGATCTGCCTGGAGTGGCTTTTATGTATTTGCTAGCATACTATCACACCTTGATCTTCCTTCTGTAAGTTCCCATTATATCTGATTTTACTACTCATGTTTTCTTTTACATAGATAATATTTCTTTGTTTTATTTATTTTCTTACTCTTAAAACTAGTTTTTCAAGCGCCAGGTCTTCATTTCTTTAGCTGACCATTTCTGAGTTGTTTATAGCTACAGGATCTTAAGTGACAGACTGCTGAATGCAGCAAGAGTTTTGGCAGGGAGATGAAGACTCTTAAACAAATGTTTTCTCCAGACCATAGCATCTCTCACTCTACTTATCTTTGCTAAGAGTGAACTTCCAGATTTTATAAGAATGTCCTGGATCAGCTCAAAAGTCCCACGTGAAAATTACAAACTAAAAAACAATCTTCCAACAGGGTTTAGTTACAAACTATGTTCTTCACCAGCAACTATTTCCACACAGCTACTTTTCTAGTTATGTTTTAGGAGACTTCAACTCTCTTCTGTGAAACGCTGTCTTACAAAAGGCATTTCCTAACTCTATAAATACCCTTATTTTTTAGAACAGGTTTCATATTTTAATTCTAATTAAGTATCTTTTCCCTTTCATTAAAAACAAACTACTTAAAAGTGCATGAAAACTCTTAATTCCAAAGGGCTGGCTAGCCCCAGACCTCTTGACCCCAGGAGGGTCAAAATAAATAGGCAGAGCAACACTTAAGTTATTTTTCACAATACTGTCAGACTAACAGATAGAAGGAATGCTGTCAAAAACAGAGAAAAGCATTATTATTAACAAAAAATATGATTCTCATATCTGTCTCCTGTCTTTATCCTAAGCTATACATTTTGGTTGCATTTCCTTATGGGCCCAAGAATTCTTATATTCCAGAATAAATAGAGTCCTTCTAGTTGCTCTTTGACTTAGTATTTACAATACTCTTCCAGAAAAGGAAGATGGATGAATCTGAATCTATTTAAGTAAAGAATAAGCTTAAACCTGCTCCCCTATTATGTGGGTAGTGATATGGTCTTCAGACAGTTATGGAAAGTTGAGTACCAGTCCTCCTCTAGTTACTTCTCAGAAGAAAATAATGAGTGACTCAGTCTTCTGTTGGTGACTAGATATTTTGTAATGTATTGTAAATGTGGGAGGAAGAAATTCAGAAACCTTTTCTCTAACATGGAGTATGGATGCCAGTGGCTGAGGCCACCGTGAATCTGATTTTAATCACTAGTACCCCTACTCAGATATTTAGAAAACAGTAATTTAACTAAATGTTATAATCTGTTATAGGTATTGGAACAGTGAGTGCTGCAGTTATTACTAGTCTGTGAATATAGATTTTACAGCCTGCATTGTTGAACAGAAAACCCCTCAAAATCTGTTCCTTCTTTTTAATCTGTTCTACAGAGAGTAACTCATACAGCTTAGAAATATATTAGTGTTATAGATGATTAATATTTCAATGTCAGGCAAAAATTTGCTTTTTTTACACAGTTTATATGAGTAATAATTTAATGAGTCTTTTTGCCCTCTGTTGATGTAGAAATTGGAATAGTTTTATTTCAGATCTTGCCAGAATATGTCATTTTAAAATTGATTTATATTATGAAATATAAATAAATACTTGATTTTTGCCTCCTAAGCTGTGGTAGTTCAGATATTCCAAAGAAATCAAGTAGAGAAAATATATTTGACATTAAAATGGATGTTTGTTATAGTCTATGAATGTAACTTATCCCGAGTTCCTTCTTTATTATTCCTAATTAACATGAATTTCAATTTCAACTTGAACTATAATTGTCTACAGCTATCTTTGTTAATAAAATTTATTGCCATAAGTATATATTCTTGATAATAGAATAAATCTTTGTTATCAAAGTACTGGAGCTAAAAACTAATTCCACAGTAGCTTAGTTGTCATGTATCTTACCTTGGAATAATGGTTAATGGTCTCTATCAAGAGCCTGATACTGGACTAAACACAAGATAGAAGTGACACTTCATATTCTTACGGTCTAACATTTTTCTTTTGTAGTTTGAGATGGTTAGTGTCAGATTTTCATTAACTTTTATGTTTTTTCTCTTGAAAACTAAGAATAGTTCAACCCATCTGTTTTCCAGCACCGAAGAAAAGAAGCAAGAAACACAGAAATAAATCCATTCTACAGTAAGCAGCTCTTCTAAAGAAATTCTGTCATTTGTTTCTTCCGGGATGTACACCAGCTGTAGTTAAATGATGTATTAAAAATGGCCAGACATGATGACCATTATAGGAGGACTTTGCCTCTCATATTCATTGAAGAGAAGAGGTGAAATGATCACTTCTCAGGAATATACAGCTGTGGCATTGAGACCAGATGTATAAAGATGAGACAGACTGTGGTTCCAAATGAGGTATTTGGACTTTGTTGTACATGACAGATACTGTATATGGAGTGTTCAATTTTTCTCCTTTAAAGATCTGTCTCATTTTAAAGGGTTGGACAGAAATTTTCCTTGTCCCTTGCTCACATAAATAGTTCTACTGAACTGGAACAATAAAACCAATATTTAACCCTATAGTCTTGGATTTCTCATAACTGTGTTGTTAACTACCAAGAAGTTGCAGTTTTCTTTTTTGCTTATCACACTAAGAAAACTGGGAAATGATATTTAAAGAGAGGAGAAGCTCTAAGTTTTCTTGGTTATATCCATGAAGATCAGTGTGGGCAATGAGATGAGTGTTTGCAAGACATTTCTAATGATTAATAATATCCAGAGCACTTTCTTTATTTCTATCCTGTTTGTGATACAACAGAGAAACCTAGCCTCTTCCAATACAGGACTTGAAATGACAATATTTTCTTATGATGAAAACCAATACATTCTCCTCTCATGTTTTGCAACTCATCTCTATGGGAAATGGAGTCATATTCTTAAGTGAACAAACTGTTTGCAGGAGAAAGTGCCTTTGAGAAAGTATTATATCTCCATTTATAAAACATGGCAGTATTTTTACTTTTTAACCAAACATTTTGTGAAAACACACTATGAATATGTAAACTGTCGTTCAGGGGTAAATCAAGTAAAGTGATTTCTTTTGTAATAATGGAAACTGTTATATGGGAGAGAGAACAGAAGGGTTTTTTAATAACGAGAACAAAACCAAATGTACCTATTGTGCCGTGAAACAAAGGTGTTTGTCAGGAGAACCATCAAAAGTCTGAAATCATATTTAAAGGAAGTAGCTCATTTATTTTAATCAATGTTTCTCAAAAAGTTTCTAGAAAAAACATGTACAGAGCTTATTGAATAATAAAATGTTTTCTGAGTGTTTATGTATTAGTCCATTTTTTCCATTATATGAAAACTGACGATTATGCTCCTGAAATAAAATTTTATTAACAGTGTTGCATTAGAAAGGGCAGCTAAAAAAAATCACAAGATTTTACTTCTGTATGCATGTGTGTTTTCTCCTTTATTTTATTTATTTTTATCAACTGGTCAGAATTCTAACTAATTTTTCTGTAGACCTGCTACTTGATCACCTATACTTGAATTTTGCTGAGTGGATTACATGTGTAGTCCAGCTCAATATCCAGTCTATCCAAGCTAAGCAAAGAACTAGTATTTCTTTATATGTCCTTAAAATGTATATTTTTGTGACCTCTAAATCCATTTGAGATCTCTAAATCTATTCAGAAGCCCAGAATCCATACTGTTTCCAAAACCCATCACCTTTGCAGCTTTACACAAGAAAACAATGGAAAAACACATTGTACAGTATAACAAAAAACACAACCAAACAACCAAACCAAACCAAACCGAAACAAAAAAACACACAGTGTCAGCCTCTGCTAGGCCTTCCTGACTTCCTGACTTTAGCATACCTTGTGCTAATGTGGTGCCTGGGTTCCCTACAAGAACAATCAACTGACATTCTAAAATGCATTTGCACACATTTGTTGAAAGTTTACCTGCTTTAACCTCTGTTTTCCTTGTTGATGATTTTAGTGTTATGCCTCTCTTGGGAGATGATCCTTCTCTGTAGAGGACTGTAGAACAACTCATGGACTTTTCAGAGTGAAAAATGTTTCTATTGTTCTGTCCTTTCCTTAAGGTTGAGGAGGGTGAGGAGGAGAAAACTTCTCAAACATTGTTATTCTGTTCTGAAAAATACCCACTACCACACCCTGGTTTGCATGGAGCATGAGACATTCCCTCAACAGTATCTGCAGCTGCTTTTCTTTATCAAATGGGATTGCTGTTGTTTTGTGGCTTCTCATTACTATGGGCAGTTATAAAGCACGACCTAGCTCCAGAGAAGGCATGCTGTGTGCTGGAATTAAGCTACAGAGCTAGGATGGCACAAAGAGTGGTTACAAGCTAAACTCTGTAACTTCTATACCAGTTTTAGTGAGACAGACTATTGTATTATTTTTTCTGCTCACCTACAATGACTTGCGAAAAAAAAATGAAAATCATTTTGTCTTAAAGCTGAGTCCTTTGGGATAATATGGTTACAGGCCAAACACTGGCAATCTTGGTGTTTATAATTGTTGTTGTTTATTCTGTTTTTATGTTTGTTTGTTTGCTTGCTTTGTTTTTTGCTTTTTTTTTTTTTTAAATAATACCACATTTATTTATTTATTTATTTATTTATTTATTTATCATGGTAAATTAATAGAAAGCTTTGAGAAATTTGATTTTGGTTGAATAATTAAAAGGACAAAGTCAGGAAGCACAGGAAGCACTGATTGACACTTAAAAGTGCCAACCTCTATTTAAAAATATTATGTAAATAGAAAACTAAGAGAACTAGAAAAATGAAAGAGGTGTGTAACATTGAACAATATATACTGCAAAATAGAGACAGATGAAAGATAGATTTAAATAAATACCTCTCTAGAACTACATGACTGACAGAACACTTCACATACTGAATTAAATTATATCCATCTCAGTTATAATATTCCTGATAATGACTGATGTGAATATCATAGAATATCACAGATATCATAGAATCACAGAATATCCCGAGGTGAAAGAGACCCACAAGAATAATCCCGCAAAGGACTAACTACAGATCAGTCCAAATGTCTGAGAGCATTGTCCAAATGCTTTTTGACAGCAGTGTTATTGAAAGCTATTGAAAGAGGCTCCCTGTGGAGCCTCTTCCAGTGCCCAACCACCCTCTCAGTGAGGAACTTTTTCCTAATACACAGTCTGAACCTTCCCTGATAGAGCTTCATGTTGTTCCCTCAGGTCCTATCACTGTGTGACATACAGTAATGAATTTTAAAAGCTGTCACATGTTACAATATAACCTTGCCTCTCTTTTTGGACCTCTTCCACATTAAGACTACACTTCCTGTGTATGAACATAATTTGAGTTTAGGTAACACAAACATAGCTTATTTTAAGACTGTTATATTTTTAAGGATTTGTTTTTGCTGGCTGGTGTTACAAAGATTAAATTCAAAATTACAGTGTTGGCTGTGAAGAGTCAGTATACCTTCTTTCAAATATATAGAAGAAATGATTTTTTTTTTTTTAGTTGCAGATTGTTAAGAAGGTTGGTCAGAAAAAAAAATTGGTTTCTTGAAATAATTTAATAAATTTATGTTTTCTCACGTTTTACTTGCAACAAACCAGAGAAGATTATTAAGGTATTTGGCACTGGAAAGTTTACTGGTGTAAAAAGATATTGAATTTTGCAACGCAAGTTTGTATGATCATTATTTCTCATAACAATTTAATCCATCTTTTTAATTTCTTTTTTCATTTTTTTTTTTCCCTATAAAAGAATATGGCTTGAAAGCTGTGCAGAGGGAAACGATCTGGGGGTGCTAATTGATGCTCACCTGAACATGAGCTGGCAGTGTGCCCAGGTGGCCAAGAAGGCCAATGGCATCCTGGTTTTATCAGGAATAGTGTAGCCAGCAGGACCAGGGAGGTGATCATCCTCTTGTATTCTGCTCTGGTGAGGCTGCACCTCGAGTACTGTGTTCATTTTTGGGCCCCTCAGTACAAGAACATCGAGGCCCTGGCGAGTCCAGAGAAGGGCTACGAAGCTGGTGAAGGGTCTGGAACACAAGTCCTCGGAGGAGCAGCTGAGGAACTGGGGTTGTTTAGTCTGGAGAAAAGGAGGCTCGGGGGAGACATCTACAACTATCTGAAAGGAAGTTGTGGGGAGCTGGGGGTCAGCCTCTTCTCAGTGACAGAACCAGTGACAGAACAAGAAGGATTTGCCTCAAGTTGTGTCAGAGGAGGTTCAGGTTGCAAATTAGGAGACATTTCTTCTCAGAAAGAATAGTCAGGCATTGGAATGGGTTGCCCAGGGAAGTTGTGAAGTCACTGTCCCTGGGGGTGTTTAAGGAAAGGTTGCACTTGGTACTTAGGGATATGGTTTAGTGGGTGACGTTGGTACTACGGTGATGGTTGGACCAGATGATCTTGGAGGTGTTTTCCAACCCTAATGATTCTATGATACTATTCTATATAGAACTATAGGAATATTTTATCTGTACATTTAACATTGTTTATATTCATTTAGTTAAAAGTCTTGGTGGTGTGTGTGGGGTTGTTTTGTATTTGTCTTTTAATATTGAACTTCTCCATTTGGCTGCTCTCTGTAATATACTGAATCCAATACACTGAATCCTATTTGCTTTGATTTGCGAATAGGTGTTTGTTTTCTTTTTTCAGTGTTTTCTAATATTTTAAAACTTCTTGTTTCTGGTCTTGATTTCATTCTCATTCATTGCCTTTGTTTTTTGTTCTCTTCTAGTTCCACCTTTGTCATCTTCCTTTTCAAGTTTCTCTATGTTCTAGTCTGTAAGTGACTTACTATAAGAGCGTCCCTGGAAGAAATGTAAGGAAGACTGAAAAACAAGTTGTCAGTCTCTGTAGTGATCCAGCTGCTTTCCTTTTTTCTGTTGAAAGAGTACAAAGAGGTGCTGTATTGAGCTTCATTGGTTTAAGGAGTTTATTTAGTAGACAAATGAGCATTTTCCTCATTTTTCACTGCATCTTAGTAAGGGTATTCTTCTGAAGAAGGTCTGAGCTTAAGTTTAAGCTATTAAAAAGTACTCTAATCTGTGCTCAGGAAGAATGTCAGTACAATTATGCCAGATCAGTGCATTTTCAGTTCATGTTCCATTAGAACAGTAGCCCCGGTTTTTAAGTACTTTCATCATGTCTTTCCAGTTGATTTCCTAACCTGAATGTATTTGTATTCTGTTCCTTTATATTACTTCTGATAACATATAGACTATTACTTTGTTGTTGTTGTTGTTGTTTGCTTTTTTTTGTAGAGATGTGAACATAATTGGTACATTGGTACATATTGTCTATGTGCAATACTGTTCAAATAATGAACTCCTTCTAGAGTTTACTGATTGTATAGATAATTCCTTACATTTTAGTGAATTTCATTTAAAAACAGACTTTTTGGTGACCAGCATAACTTGGAAATTATGACACAGTAATAGAGAAGATAACTATTTCCCTATGAATTTAGAATATTACCATAGGATTTACGATTTTTTCCAGTATCTTTGTTCTAAACTTTATTTAGCGTATTGGTTTGGATTAAAACGAACATTCTCTGCCATAAGTAACATTTACCAGAAGCCACTAAAAACCTCATACACCTATGCAAAAACCTTATGGAAAAGACATGTTGGCTGTAGCTTTCCAGAAGAATAAGTGGTTATTTGTTCTGCAGTTTGAATACTCTGTTAGAAATGTATTGAACAGGCTCCATCCCCAGAAAATCTGGAATTCTGACAAATTTTAAAGCTAAATATTCATACTCAAAGTCACTAATGACTTCTGAAAATTTAAAGCTTAAGATACTACAACTCTATCCATTGTAGCTGAAAATGTGTCTTTTTTTTTTTTTTTTTCCCTAAACACTTGGGATTGAGTTTATGGATATCAAGTTAGAATGTTCATGGAGAGGTTACATTAATACCATTGTTTGAAAAGGAGGATTTGCCTTAAAAAGATCTATCCAACTTGTTCTGTCCAGAAATTCTGCTGGAAAACAGTTGATATAAAATCTTAAAATACTAAGAAAAATCTTTCAGCTCTCAGTTTATGCATATTGGGTGAAAGCCATCACTAAAGGCAATGGATTTATTATTCCAGAGCTGGATTTGACCCAAATGTCTGTCCTGTTTACCCATTTGAAAGCCCATTAAACTTATTGGGCTTGCAATTACATAAATGGAGGCCAAAATATTGTGCTTTTTGGGGAACTTAACTTGAACTTCATGTAAAATTTGGCTATGGTATCAATATAGGGATACATCCTGTTAAGATTTATATTGGGTCTATGTTAGCACATCTGGGCAGGAAATCTTATAACTGATGCAACTCTTCTTTAATAATGTCCTAAATTTGCAGCTGGATTTATTCGTTCATGGGGCATAATGATTGGGTTAAAATCACAAATGTGTGAGAATTATAATATACTCCTCTATTACAGTATACAAGACAGACACAGAAAGAATTTCGATGAAAATGAAAGGATAATGAAAAAAGATGATATTAGCAACACCTTTAATTTTTGTTTACTTGAGAAAATTAGACTGCAAGAATGACGTCATGTAGAATTAGTCTATGTTCATTAGGAGAGGAGCTTAGGCAAGAACCTGGAATTGCAGATTATAGTAAAAAAATCAAATCTTGGAGCTACTTCTTCACAGAACAGTTGAAGTGCTAGATTGTTGGTCAAAGAATAAATTGAGTTCCAAACATGCTGTTTTAGAAATGGTAATGGAAACTGAATAACCACAATAACACATACAAACAAAACAAAACAAAACAAAAAACAGATGATCACTTTTACCACTTTTACATACTCGTATATAATAGTCAAAAGTTCCAGAATTTCTTTGTTCAATGCATACTTATTGTACAAATTTTCTTAAAACATAAAATAAGAATAAATTATTCCTGTTTGCACAGAGTTTACCAGAGATCTGTTTTATCTGAGGAGGTTAGATTTAAGAGCCATTTGATAATGAAAACATTTTGAAGCTTGTATATTTGAAACAAGACCAAGCAGGCCATAAAATCTGAATTACAATCCACAAATAAAATTATGTATTTTTTCCTACATTTATGAATACAAAACCAAGAAAGATGACAGGTGTCTGTGATGAAATTTGTTTTGTTGGGCAGTTTCTCTTTCATGATACATTTTCACCAGAAGTGGACTTTTGCAAAAAGCCTTTCATGACTTTTTGAAAGTAATTTCCCATTTTGTTCCTGGAGATGGAATTGGCATGGTATAGATTGCTCTAGCAAACATTCCTATAAGGACACATCCTCCTATAATGTAGACAAGAATGATGACCAATATTGATTTGCTGTTGGGAGCATCTATTATCACATCAGGGATTCCTCATTGCCAGTCCCTGCACAGATCAGTAGTGATTTTTCAGAGGAGAAGAAGCTGAGGACAATAATAATCCCCGTGAAATGAAACAATTACAAAGTAGGCAGTAGTAGAAATGATAGATTTCAAGTTTAGGAAGACGAAATTTATAAATGAGCTAAGTTTCACTAGTAGAGAAAACAACTCATTTACTTTTAACATGAAACTGATTTTTTCCCTTTCTTCTCTTCCCTTCTCCTTTTCAGAAATATCTTTCAGGAAAAGCAATACTTTGGTTTGGGGAAATTTCAATTGTTGTTGACTATTGTGAATATTCATATTCATTGACATATTACTTGAGAATTGGTTCAAGGTTAATTCTTGTCTGGTAAAAGGCTGAAGTGCCTCATGGGCATCTTGGTTTAGTCATCTTGTACTCCTGCATGGCCTCACTACAGAATATGATGTGCATCACAGAAGCTCTGTCAGATGCAAATAATGCAGATTGTGCTAAACAAAGTTTCAGTTTTCCCATCGTTACTTTTCTGCTAGCAAATTGCTTTCCAGGGCAAAATACTCAGCTAAACACATTTACTTCATATGGTAGTTTTTAGAACGAGAGATTTGAACATCTTTACAAATATTTTGTCGAGTCAGAACAATTCTCATATTTTCTAAGAGCACTCTGAGAAAAAAAAAAGAGAATTATTTTTTATAATTTATCTTTTACATAAGGTAGTAATTCACAAAAATCTTGGAAGACTGTCTTTCTTGGCATTTTCCTGGTTTAAACAATTTCTGTAGATTGTTATTCACTCTGTACTTATATGGTAAGAGTTTCTCCTCTGGTAGGATAAATCACCTACTAGAAGGAATGAAATGCTTGTACTTTGTGACAAAAAGTTGCATCTGACAATAATAGTTATTTGTTCTTTTCAAATAATTATATCTGACTCTGAGTCATTAACATATATGTGACTCTTCACATATTTTAATGCTTTTATTGATTTTACTGATAAGATTACCTACCAGGTACTTATATGAGAGACTTCAATGGTCTAATCTCTGAGTATGAACAGGAACATAGCTGCAGTATAATTTAGTAAAATAAAACACTGCTTAAATTTTCTCTTTAACTTACCATTGCTAGTAGAATAAAAATAAGCTGAAAACCTGAGTAATGCATTCAGATTCGCTTATAGTTTGAAAAATTTGCTATTAAACTGGATATTCAGGTTTTCATTTCATGAGACAGGGCCATGCTCTCTTCTTCACATCAGTGTTAGGATTTCTTCTAGATGCCTAAGAAAGCCTTCTGACCGGTACATGTTGTATGTTATAGTTGGCATCTATTAAACCTAGCAGATTTTTTAGAATGTCTTAAGTATATTGGAATCATCAAAGGTTAAACACAACTCATTGCAGTGGCTGGCAAGAATTA
>NC_139724.1:19412753-19572938 GCF_964211835.1 Anser anser
CTTTCCTTTCCTTTCCTTTCCTTTCCTTTCCCTTCCCTTCCCTTCCCTTCCCTTCCCTTCCCTTCCCTTCCCTTCCCTTCCCTTCCCTTCCCTTCCCTTCCCTTCCCTTCCCTTCCCTTCCCTTCCCTTCCCTTCCCTTCCCTTCCCTTCCCTTCCCTTCCCTTCCCTTCCCTTCCCTTCCCTTCCCTTCCCTTCCCTTCCCTTCCCTTCCCTTCCCTTCCCTTCCCTTCCCTTCCCTTCCCTTCCCTTCCCTTCCCTTCCCTTCCCTTCCCTTCCCTTCCCTCCCCTCCCCTCCCCTCCCCTCCCCTCCCCTCCCCTCCCCTCCCCTTCCCCTTCCCTCCCCTTCCCCTTCCCCTTCCCCTTCCCCTTCCCCTTCCCCTTCCCCTTCCCCTTCCCCTTCCCCTTCCCCTCCCTTCCCTCCCCTCCCCTCCCCTCCCCTCCCCTCCCCTCCCCTCCCCTCCCCTCCCCTCCCCTCCCCTTCCCCTTCCCTCCCCTTCCCTCCCCTTCCCTTCCCTTCCCTTCCCTTCCCTTCCCTTCCCTTCCCTTCCCTTCCCTTCCCTTCCCTTCCCTTCCCTTCCCTTCCCTTCCCTTCCCTTCCCTTCCCTTCCCTTCCCTTCCCTTCCCTTCCCTTCCCTTCCCTTCCCTTCCCTTCCCTTCCCTTCCCTCCCCTCCCCTCCCCTCCCCTTCCCCTTCCCTCCCCTTCCCCTTCCCCTTCCCCTTCCCCTTCCCCTTCCCCTTCCCCTTCCCCTTCCCCTTCCCCTTCCCCTTCCCCTTCCCCTTCCCCTTCCCCTTCCCCTTCCCCTTCCCCTTCCCCTTCCCCTTCCCCTTCCCCTTCCCCTTCCCCTTCTCCTTCTTTCTTCTCCTTCTTTCTTTTCTCCTTCTTTCTTTTCTTCTTTTTTTTTTTTTTTTTCCTTTTATTTAATATGCTCTCACAGAGGCGCAAACAACATCTCTTATTGGCTCAGCTCTGGTCAGCAGCAGGGCCCTTCTCTAGCATGGGGAAGCTTCTTACAGAAGCCATCCCTGTGGCCCCCTGCTCCCAAAACCCTGCCATGTAAACCCACTTGTTGCTGTAAAATTGAATATAGCATACAAATGTTAAGACTTTCTAGCTCTTTAGGTTTATAAATTTCTGTGGTAATTTGTGTCATTTTTATTAGCTCTCAATACAAGGTCATATGTAGCTGCCTAACATAGTCACAAGTGAGATGCCTTAGAAGTCGTCATCAGCTTTCCCTTTTCTTATCCTGACCCTTTTATAGCGTCTAGAGGGAAAAACTGTCTCTTTACAGAGAATCGGTACTGCTATTAGGGCAATTCTGAGAGGTAGAATTCTCTTGTTATCACATGCAAATATGTACAGGTCAGCCAAGGCTCAAAAATTATGTTTGTGGTATAACTGATATATGTCAATTTAACTATTACTTATGCAAAATAATACTAACTAATGACTCTTGTCACCAAAATATTACTAAGCATTGTACAAAAAATATTCATTAATCCTTGTAATGTCCCTTTGAAGATAACTGAGTTTGAACACAGAACACTGACTCACTGTGCAAAGTCCAATTACCTAAATGTCCTGCTTGATATGGTAAATTTTAATCGTTTGATTTGAATTACCTTGAGCATTAGGGGAATGCATTTCATTAGTGTAACTTTCTCAGTCAAGAATTAGTTTCCTGTCTTAGCTTATCAGTGACTTTGTAAATCACGAAGTAGCATTTGGTCATTAAATCCACTGTTTGGGATGAGAATTACTGATGCTCTAAAAAAATAAAAAAGTTTATGTATACGTTATATATGGAGAACACATGCATATGTATACATGTGGAAAAAAAATAGGTGATAGCAAAAGAAAATACGTTCACCTTTGCTATGTCAGAGTTGGATGTCCTATGAACTACAAAAGGGAAAAAGAAAAATCTTGTAAAAGCTGTACCATTTTGCAAAGTTGCCTTTGGTCTGTATGTTGTAACATGATTTTACAAAACAGTAGCATCTAAGTGGGTTAGAAAGATGGTTCTTTTTATTTACTCCCAGTTTGTACCGCATAGTTTACACCAGAGTATATAGCCTGGTCACAAAAGAGAAAGTGGATGATGCCAAAACTTTCTGTTCCAATGTTTAACAGATGCTTTCAAGGAAACATTACTGAGGAGGATGCTCGGATAATGTTGACAAAAAAGTCAGTGTCTATCTTTCCAGAGTAAGAAACTGCAGTTATTGGAGAGTACAAGATCTCATTGAACATGGAGCTGCTGGATGTACTTACTCCACCAGTATCATAATATGGCAGTTCCTTTAACTTGAACTACAGGGCTACTTCTCACCCAGGCATGATTTTGTTTTATACAAAGTTCAGAAATATACTTAGCTCCCTTTGAACTCCCGTCTTTGAAATCTTATGTACGAACCTCTTTCTGATTAGGAAGGGATAAGAGAGGATGTTTAACCTATCAAGAACAATTTCCATCCACATTAATAAATTAAGGAAGACTTCTTTATCCTCTTTATTCTTTTTCTGTTGGTGTATGCAAGCCTTTTTCATTTTCTCCTGTACTGCTCTGATTTCCTCACTCTTTACACTACTGCCAGTCAATAGACAGCATTGTAAATAATGTTAAACTGGATGACACATGATAATATTAATAATGAAATAAGACTGTGGACTGCTAAAATGCAGAAGCCACACACAAGTCTAGTGAAGGGTCAGCAGGAGAGAGAACATTTCAAAATAAGGCCAAGGCCCCAGCAATAAATCTAGTGGGAACATTTAATAGTAACATAGGAATAGAAAACAAAGGAGAAATACAAAATTTGCAGTGTATGAATCTACAGATAAGACATTGTGGCTTAACTAAATCTGAAGAGAATCTTCTCCTTAGAAAATAAAATAATAATAATAAATATTCCTTGTGTTTAAAAGAAACCACTATGGACAGTTGCACTGATTCAGAGTAATAATCACTACTGAATGAAAACTTAAATTATAAAAAGATCCAGCCATTGCCTTACTGACATTCAGCTATCATTTCTTCTCTCTGTTACAGTGTCAAATCCATACTGAGGATAAAAAAGCATCTAATAAATGGGTCTAATAGCTACTGTGAAGGTAGCTAAACTTGAAAATTTACATGTTCAGCCACTTTCACTATATCATAGCTTTTCAATATGGTAGGTGGACACACTTTTCTTGTAAGAAATATACTTCAAAGGAAATAAACATAAAGATTATGGTTCTGCTAAAAACATCATTGATGAGAGACTTCCTAAGAAGAGAAAAGTTCCAAGTATTTTCAAAGTTTGACAATAATTTAATACAATTAAAATTTTGTTGTTCATAAAAGGCAGAAAGCAATCAATGATTTAAAAGGGAATAAAAAATTGATTACACTATACAATGACTATATGTTATTATTGATAAAATATATTCCCTAGATAGCATCTGTATATTGCATATTTTATTAACAAAGCACTTCAGTGATATCAAGAAATATATTACATTTTTCTGCAATAAATATATTTTATTAGTATGTTATTGATGCAGAAATAGAAAGAAGAAAGTCAACATTTTCAGATCCAGCATCTTGTCCAGTATGTCTTAATACAGCTAACTGAACTTATACTGCAGATTTACTGAATATCCACAAATAAATATTTGTTTAATGGCTATGTATGCTCACCACTGCAGGACATTAAAGGTATCTCAGGTTCATGTCCTAATTCAGACCATTTTTATGGTTACTTCATTCTAGGTGATTTAAATCAGGTGATAAGTGTCATCCAAATCAGAACACCGGTCTTATATAATGTGTACCAGATTCAGGTAGAAATCCTTATTATATCAGAAAGAAATACATTGTCATTACATGTTCATGAAAAAATCTGAATTACTCCAAAATTTACAGTTTTCTTAAAAAGTTTGCTAAAAATAATTGTATTGTTTGTAGCCAGTCAGACCTTTATCAACCTCATGATATATGAACTGGCTAAATGCTTGGTGTTAAAGATGAGCAGGAAGTAACAAACAATTTAAAATGAAGCAAAAGGAGATGTTAATACATGAACTTGTTAGAGCTAATTCAGAAAGTATAAGCACTGTGAGCGTGGTCAAACACTGGAACAGATAGGTGGTTTATGCCCCATGCCTGTCACTGTTCAAGAAGCTTTTTGATAATACCTTCAATAATACACTTTAACTTTTGTTTAGCCCTGAAGTGGTCAGGCAGTTGGACTTGATGATCCTTGCAGGTCTCTTCCAACTGAACTATTCTACACTGTTCATGTCCCTTTTTAAAAAATATTTGTAGGTTTTTGACATCTACATTTTCATGTTTATCATGTATAGATAAAAAGTAGTACAGCTCCTGTTTTTAGGAAAAATATGTTGGTCTTAGCTCTTGGCTCAGAAAAGTCATTTGTGGCCACACCCTGCTAGGAGGATAATTTTGATCAGACTTCCATGACTGTAGATTGTGATGAGACTGAAGGGAAGACAGTGCCATTAGACTCATAGTGGATAATCTGGCAAATGTAAGCTTTCTGCTAACAAATCCATAATGCCATGATGATACTTCTTCCTTTTTAAATACTGATGGCTGTAGTAATGTTTGAGATTGGCATGAGAGCATTACTCAATATGCAGTGTTGCATGAGGTCTGAAAGCTGTTATTTTCCATAAAGCTTGATGTTTTTGCACTTTGGATAAGTGCAATATAGGTTTGCAAACATGGGTTTGTAGTTTACTGGGTTATATAGGCAATTTTTTCCCTTAAATCTACTTCAGAGGTCATATATAAATCAGATACTTGATTGTGAAGGGTAAAGATTTTCGTTAATAGGTGGATAAAAGGGACTTTGCTTCACAGGCTTAATAACACCTGTGAACTGTTCTGGCAGCGCTGCCTGTTAATATTTGATCAGCTGTGTTCTGGAGTGATTAGAGTTGAACTAATTTAAAGTTAAAAATCCAGTTTACATTCAGATGTTTGTTGCTATTCTTTATCCAAATATGACCACTCCTCAACATAACTGATCATGTAGTTGCTCCCTGATCTAGTTCCATGAGAAAGATAACATTTTAAACCCAAAACAGAATATCCACACTATTAAAATACTCAAACTAACCTGGTGAATCAGTTTGACTGGAAGAGGGAGTGACTTAATATATGATTTGTTTGACAAAACAATAGATTCTTTTATTTTAGGAGGAGAACAAGGATAAGAGCCTAGGAAAATAGTCTCCTAATCCAGTTCAACTGCAATTGCAACAGCTTCTCCAACTACACTTCTTATTCATGCTCACACACCTGTTACATATGCTTAATTTGCCCTTGAAGAGGTATGATGGTTTAGAGCTGTCTTCTTTTCCTAAGATTCTTACTAATGCCTAAAAAGGTCTTTTTTTTTTTTTTTTTAATTGCAAACCACATGTTTATTTATTTATCTCAGTAGGTGAGCTGCCTTGCATAAGCACTACAAGTATGTACTTTCTAAAAGAGGTATTTAAAAAAAAAAAAGTAGATTGTCTTTGATAGCCTAAATTAAGGTATTGTAAGGACAAATCACAGCAAAAATAGATCAGCCAAAAAGAAAATTCATTTTCATCAGTTTTTTTTAATGGTGAGATATAGGCTTCTAAAATTATATCTGGTAATCTCAACAAATGAGTTCATTGCAAAAGTACTGGATGCTATTATCAAGGTAGTGGGACAAGAAACTTGTCTGGGATCACTAAATGAATGGTGTTCATGTGAAACTAGAAACCTGTAGCTCTGCAGAATGAAAGCTTATATGCGTGGGAAATGAGTAACAGAAATATATACAACTGGAATGGACAGTGAAGCACAAAAAGATTTGCGGAAGACTGAATGACCTTACAGTATCATGACCGCCAAAAAACTCTTAAGTGTTCAGAATGAACTTTTTATCTGCCTTTCCCCATATTTTAATAAACCTGCCTTCAAAGAGTTAATAACACTGCAATATATTTTCTGATATTTGTAATTTAAATAGTAATGGATGACAAAAAAATACAAACTGTGTTCCACTACAAAATACTGAAATGTTTTCAAAGAAATGCTTGGTAATTTTTTTTTCCTGTTGTTCAAACCTACATAATACCTGTCAAAACTTGAAGTGAATTTGCAAGCAACATATATTTTTCTCTGATGGAATATTTAAAATGAAAAGAAATTGCTTTTTGTTCTCAATATAATATGGCAAATCCTTCTGTAGTGCTAGTGAATGAGCTAGATGCATTTAATACAATGAAATGCTAAGTCATATATTAATTACCAGCAAAATAATTCACTGTCAGTAATAATAAGACATGATCTTGTGTATCCAGAGTCACAAACTGTGTGGTTGGCTCTTTCTAATCTGAAGCTCTGGAAAGTCTTAGCTTTAGCTGGCCTTGGCTAGGTTGGGATCTCAGGAGTCCACCAAAATAATATTTAGAGCATGAAAGAAAATAAACCTTTGCAATGCTGGGCAAATTTAATCGGAGCTAAGATATTTTTAATGGTTCAGATAAGAATCAAGAAAACTATGACTGACAGAAAATGTCACAGGAGTTTGAACTTAAACAATACTTAAGTAATTATATTACTTTAGTAATTATAATAATGATTCAGAATGAACAACTCTGATGTGCTATAAATGATCTTTTCTTGTCTCCCTGACATTTAAGAGGCCATCAAAAAATAGTTCTTATGTATATTGTTGACTCTGCTGACTACTTTTTTTTGATAGCAGCATTCAATACAATCCTATTCTTACAGTCACTATATAACAAAGCTCAGTCTACAAAAACACAAGACTAATTACAAAATTTACCACTTATGTACATGTAGAAAAGGTTTAAGAATTATTTTTCTTTTGTGATAGCTTTCAGTTTTCAGAATGTATTTTTCTTTCTTCCTTTCTTCCCTCTCTCTCCCTTGCCCCTTCCCTCTTCCTCTCTCTGACCCAGAAATCTGTATGTGACTTTGTTAACCTTCCCCTCACAATCTTTGCCTGTGTTTATGCTTTTCTGTCAAATCTTTTGGCTTTGCTGAAACAGTGAAATGTCAGAGAATAGTCCCAGTCCAGTTCAGATTGGGAACTCCTGAACTCGAAATCTAAACCTATATATTTTATAAAAAGATCTACATTAATTATACCGAACTGTGAAATATGCCTCAAAATATGCATGATTGCAGTACATAGCAGGATGTGCAGAGTTTACAAAAGTGGACAAATAGCCAGTCTCTGAGTAACTGAAAAATCTGTTTACATTTGTTTTCTACTTTTTATTTTTCCTTATTAAATAGTCCTGCATAGTTTTTCAGAAAACTAATGATTGTGATGCCAAGGACAGTCAGATGTAAGAATGATAAAACCTATTATTAAATTGGGTGCATAGTTCCATTAAAGTGTTAATGACTCTTACATCATGTTGGTGAGTGAAACAGAAACACTTGAAAGTGTCAAGTAGTGAGTCAAATGGAATCATAAAGTTATATAATATCAGACTAAAAATAAACTTTGTCAACATAAGAGATGTTTTATTGCTCATAATTTTCTATTGGCACTGACTCTGTTCAGATACATATGCAAGGATGACACTAAATAATGTAGTTTCTTTTTAGAAAGCATTGCTTTCCACTTTAACGTTAAGGCCTTTATATTATACTAATAAAAAGTCATAATATAATGGAGTACACTTAAATACTCATGACTAATTATATCACTTTATTTGTGTAATGAGCAATATACATATGTGCTGCTATCTCTGTAGTAATGCAATTATATAAAAATTATGTCAGAAGGGTTATTAAATTGTCTGTATGAAATGTTGTACTAAAAATATTCTTTGTGTTCTATGAAGTGAGATTCAAACTAAGAAATTATTAAAGATTTTAACAGAAAACATTTCTTGCTCACATAACATGAGTTTAGAGATCTGTAAGGGCAACAGTTTAAATAAGACAGGAAATACTGCTCAAGCTCCTAAATCCATTGTCCAAATGTTCAACACTGTTCAGATATGGGCTTCTGTCTGGGTCTAAAAGCTTTGTGAACTTCACACTGTTACTTCATTTATCTTTTCAGGAGGTAAATTCATATAGATGAACAAATTGAAAATGGGAGATTTTGGCTGGAATTATTTTAACAAATAAACCTGAAAATTATTCTATAGAAGAAATGACAGAATTATTCTTTTATAACAGAGGATAAAGTAGAAGTCAAAGGCTGAATTTTGCTTCCTTGTTTCCAGATCCAATAAAGACTTTATATTTTAGAAATTCTTTGGCTGGTTCTTTACTCATTGATATTGGATTTATGGTGCCAGTTTAACAATTTCTCTACATTTCCAGACTAACAGTAGAGCACTAGATGTTTGTTATGACTAAGTCCAGATTTAGAATTTTAAGTCATACCTAGCATTACTTTTTTTTTCTTTTTTTTTCTTATTGTTGCACACATACAGTTCATTAGCAAGCTTAAGAACTCTGTGTGATTTGATTATTATTTTATAACTTTTACATCCTTCAATATTAAATAACATATAATAAAATTAGTTGTTCAAAAGTAGTTTTGTGTAGAAACCATAGTCACAATAATGCAGCCCTTTTTGGTAGGATGATTATTTGTAAAAGCAATGTTGACAGTACTGGGATTGTAAGTTTATAAGAGTTAGACAATTTCATAGGGGATGGCCTGAAAGAAATTCTGAATCATCAGATATGGAAATGCTGTAATAATTGTTATGAAATTGTATAATTGCACAAAACATAGGTAATTTCACTCCCACACTCCTTTTAGTTCTGTCAGAGTGGACTTTTTAGCACTCTGGAGTACAAATACCCATAAGGAGTTAATACAAAGGTCAATGGGGAGCAAATCTTTGCAAACATTTTCTAAAGATTAGCAGGACTTAGGACATGTTTTCTGTATGCACTATATCATCTTCATAGACAGTCTGACTTCAGTAAATGAATTGGTAGTACATACAAGCATAAATATTATTAATCAAACCGACAGAGGAACTTTCTGTAAATTTAGTTTCCTTTCCAATTTAATTTTAAAAGGTGTACAAAGGATATGTGCTATGTATTTGTTTTCTGTGTTTTTGTTTATTTGTGTTTGTTTTGCTTTGAAATCATAGCAGCCTTCTAATATTCAGTCAGGAAATGATTTGTAGCAAAGGACTAATAACAAAAAATCACATTTTACGGCAGCTTAGCAACAGCCTCATTTCCCCCTTCTGAACCCCCAATGAAAACAGGAGCATAAAATGCTTCAGGCGTTGGAGTCTTAGAGTGTAGGGAATGACTGCATAAAATCAGACCTGCTAGAGCTTCACAGTAGCAAAAGCATAGTCTCACTTCAGACAGAAGCATTCGCTGACACATGTTGGGTCCCTGGGGCTACCCTCTTTGTGTTGAGTGCCTTCCTGTTTCCTCATCAACATTCTGTTGTCTCTCAGGTCCAGTGAGGAGACAATACCTTATATTCCTCTCCTGAAAACTCTAAAGCTTGATGCTTCAGATTCATGTCTCTAACTTGATCTCAGATACATTCTCTTTAAAGCATATGCAAAGCCTGAGTAAAGATACACCCTTGTACAGAGATGTTGATAGTAATCAGATCTGGGGCATCTTACTGAAGCTCTTCTTCAGTTCCTATAATGTAAAATAGAGCAGGGGATACCTTGCAAATATTTCTAGCCCTAGTGTTGATACTGTCTTTGAACTGACCCTTCCCAAAGATGTCAGACTGTGAAGAACTCAGTCCAAAAGCATTTCATCATTATGGAATTCCATTACTTATTTCTCACCCAGACATCTGTGTCGAGGGACTGATGAGGCTTTCATAGTTCTGATTCTGACGGGCAAATTACACCCACAGCAATTTATTACTACTTACCAAATTCCAATCTCTATTTCCTCCTCTGTTAAAATGATTTTTGTGAAAATGATTTTTTCTTCCCTACTTTCATTTCTTTTCAGTGGTTTATTAGTGTATAGCTTCAGATGGCTTATCTCCCCTGTATTCTCTTTGACATCTTCTTAATATATCTTTAAGCTAGTTTAATGTGCTGCCTGCTTGCTATTCTCAATATTCTTATTATCGATGATAGGTGTAATAGAAACAGTGCTACTTTTGAAAAATGGCTGGACATTTTGTTACTGTCGTTTCACTGAGAAATAGGAGTTTTTATAATGCATATGAAAATACCAGCAGAAATAAAAGATCAAAAGGAATACAAAAATCAAAGCACTTTTTCTTCTCTTCAGATACCATATTCAATCCTCTGTGTACTTTAGGCAATGATTTATTGTTATTTTTTTAGATTAGAAAAGTTTCTGTTTTCATAAGAGGAAAGATTTACCTATCCTAAAAAAAAATAAATAAAAATGAGTAATAGCATATGGTACTAATTTTTCTTGAAGTTTATATGTTAATTTATTTCTTCGTAGAATTCCTTTCCATAGCTGTCCCTACTACTGGGTACCTTGATTAACTACTTGTAGTCTTAATGGGAGAGTAAAAATGGTAAAAAAAATCTCATCTGGTAATGGCAGGAATTGTATTTTCATTATAGAGTATAGCAACAAAAATGCTGGTTTGCTATATCATTTTCCATTTCATTATTGATTTCATTTTTATCTGTAATTGTCAGATTAGGTTCAGATCCTGGGAAAATCTCCTACAAGGACAGGAAATCTTCTACTTCATAAAAAAAATTGAAATGATACATTAATGTATTTGTGTGTAGCCTACATGAGCTCAGACACCTCAATTCTGTCTTATAATTAACCCTAACTGTTTTTGCATTTTTTTTTTTAAAACGGTTCTTGGTTATCTTTTCTCAGAATACTAAAGAGAATAACTGAAATTAATTGAATATATAAAAAACCTGAAATACTAGAATAACTGAAACAGCAAAAAATGCTCATTAATACCCATATGAAGGACTAACGATGCAGTGACCACTGTAGGCAAGCTGAACTAAAACCAAAACTAGTAGAACCAGAACATTTCTTTTCATTTGGACTTACAATCAAAGAAGAAATGGAAAAAAAATTATGAATGAGGAAATGGGCAGGAAAACAAAAAACAACAACAACATTAACACACACACACAAAATATATGATATGATATGATAATAATATGATAAAATATGATATCTGCTTGCCTAATAATAATTATTTGTAAATCTTATGAAGACGTTTACCACTAGCTATTCCTAACTCTAGGGAACAGGTTAATTCAGCAAAATGTATGCAAATAATATTAGTGAACTTGGATTGATTCTTTGCTTCATATTATCATTATGAAATTGAGACAGTGACCAATTTTCACTGAATTTTGAATAGCTAGGTTTGTGGTTCACGTGTAAAGAACACACTGAAATGACAAGACAAAGAATTCAAGCAAACACTCAAAAAGCAGAACAAGATCTCTGTCCCTTCAGACTGAACATCTCAGTAATTACTGGATAAACGTTAGGGACAGAACCTTAGCAGTGGTGGATCAGTGAAACTTCACTGAGTTCAACAGAACTGCAAACTGCCTTAATTTACAAAAGATGATTATTATAATATAATTTTAGAAGGTGTCAATTGCATGCTGCACTCTACCAAAGAGCAGGTGCAAAATACGTTGTAGAATTTGTGAGAAATGAGACAGACTGACAGGAGGAAAAGATTTTGTGTAGTTTGTGTGAAAACTATGGTGATTGATTTAAAGTATACTTAAAAAAATTCTGCACAGAACTTGAAAAGAACAATGAGTTTTGAATTGTCATTTGTCTGAGGGGCAAATCATTATGCCTTAGAAACAAATCTTCCTTTTATTTAAATGTTTGATTGTTCTCCTTGTATAGAGCTCAATCAGGTACTTTCATGCATGTGCTCAATACTACATTGCACTCTTCAGATTCTGTGACAGATATAGAAAAGTTATGTAGTAACATGAATTTAACGATTTTGGAACCTCAGCATGTGAGCTGGCAGTGTCCCACAATATTTTGCTTGAATTTTCAGTCATTTCAGGCTTAGATCCACAATATAACTCTTCTATTGCCTTTTTGTTGCCAACCTCTAATGTAAACAGAACAAAGATGTCGTGTCAAACACAGCCTCATATGCAAACAAAATTGCCATTACATACTATATGTGCATAATTAAGGAGGAATGTTGTCTGATTAAATAGGATAACATTTTCTGTGATATCAAACATTAACAGCAAATAATGGATATTTTATAATGTTTTCCATAGTTCTTTAAAATTCCAATATTGTGGTTTTAAACTCATCCTCTTCTACCTGTCTGTTTTGTTTTTTACAGTAATATTAGATTAAATTAAGGATCCTTTATAGAAGACCCCATATACAGAATCATTGCTGGAAAAAGAAATAGAAATGTCTGAATGTCTACATTTTTTGGAAGTTGAAGTGAACTCATTGACAACTACAAAGATGTGCTAAGGTTATCTGGAGTTGTCAAAATTGATTTTTTTATTCTTTTTGTCAGGTAAAGATATATTTAGGAAAAGATATACATTAAGTGTAACACAGTAGTTTTCAGAGAATATTTTAAAAGATTTTTTCAATACTCTCACTAGACGTCTGGTCTTCTGATTTAGGTTTCTTTTGCACCACAGTATTAGAATCTCCACTGTAGTTAGAATCTTAATTTTAGGACATGAAAGAAAATTCAATACCCTTTTCATGTAGCCTTGAGTTATACAGCATGTTGAAGTTGTTTGTTGTGCAGTTAGGTACTTAGCCACGAACAATAAGAATTATATTTTGTATAATACTATTATTTAGTACTTATGAGGTTTTTAAAGTTGCATTGACAAAAGTTTATTGATTCTGTGTCATATACCTTATAGAAAACAATATTCCATTATAACAATATTGTTTCACTTCTAGGTTTGTCAAAATTTGTCACATTTAAGAAAGCTATCTCTGAGGATATAATTTTTAGCTGTATAGCAATGGAACCTCCTCCATTAAATATTTCACATTGTTTTTTCCTTTTTTGTTTTGTTGTTGTTATGTTCTTTCTTCTTGCAAAAGCTGCTATGCCTTTGCCAACAATTTGCCATGCCTCACTCCTTGTGTGTAGGAGGTTTCCCTTTGAAACTGCATTGGTGGCTTAAAATGATGTACAAGAGCATAAAATAGATGTAGAAGAGAAGGAAAAATATATATTTTCTTACAGTAAAGGAGAACCATCCACTGTGTAAGTGATTTGGGAAAACAAACAAACAAACAAACAACAACAACAAAAACACAAACATACACACTTTCAAAACATCTACAAGTTTTTAAAGGTCTACTTCACTGAGAATATAATTTTGTGTGCCAGATTTTCAATACAGGAAAAATTGAAACATTTCAGTCTTTACCACAACAAATTCCTCTTTTTGGGGAAAAAAAAAAATGTCAGCGGCTATTTAGAGGTATTATAGTCCTTGCCTGTTTTATTTATTTTATTTTATTTTTTTCAGGACAGAATGTCCTGATGAATGAGCTTCTAAAAATTAAATATGGGCAGAATTATCTAATTAAATAAATAGGAACCCTGAGTGAAAATACTCAACTTGCACCTCTTCATTTCACACAGAGGCAATCCCACTGTAAGTGTCCCACCTTATTCCAGGTGTGATAATACATACCCGGTAAGTATACTTATGTAAATATATGTACATTATTAGAATACTTCTTGAAAAGCATATGCTTTTAAGTGTCTCATAAACAGTGTTTCTTAATAAAAATTATCACAGCTTTTAATATCTCTTTAGTAGTCCATCCATGGAAGGAAATATTTTATCCCAAGGTTAAACAGAGGAATGGCTCCAGATGAAATAGGAAACTTTGTCTGTGACAGTTTCAAAGTGAAGGATGGGGTGGTAGGGAGCAAAGGTGTTTTGGCAGTATGTGGTTTATCTAAGAACAGAACAAGTCCTTTGAATCTCAAACTTTATTTAAAAGTGAGTGATTACAATCAGTCAGGGAAACTGTAGAACAATATTGCATTGATCAGCCTTAAAGTCAATGAGGAACATACACTAAAAATATGTTTCATACCTACGTGATGTGTTAAAAAATTGATCTTGTTATATATTCTCTATTAAAAGTTTCACAGTTTTATTCCATACATACTGAAATATTTCAGACACTTCACAACTTCTTGTAGCACTGAAAGCCTCCTGTAATTGGGATTTTGCTTCGCTACAGAAATGTGGTCAACTTAAGAATATATTTAGGGTGAACAGCAATAATGAAAAAAGAAACTAATCTCAGTGATGATTTTACTTCTGTTCATATTTAAATATTAGTAAATCTCCCTCTGGCTACTTAAATACTAATTATTTTGAAAAAAATAGTCCTACTATTCATGGGTATTTACATCTTTGCATGTTGGTATGGTCCTGATACAATAATTCATTTAGTGGTTATGAGCACGAAGAACATGCATTCACCCATCAGAGACATGGAAGAAGTACCATTTAGATCATTGGTTTGATTCCCTTGTGAGTAGAGCAAGATGAACTAGGAAGGCACCTGTAAATGAAATATGGAGAGTTTTCAGGCACATAAGATTTACCACATCTCATTAATAATTGAGTTTCCAGAGTGTTCCTGCTAGAGGGCTCAGTAAACATTCCACTTAGTTGAAGCTAGAATGTGTTTGTTGATCCAAATTTGGCATTTTGACCAAAGTAAGAAAAATAGTGTTTTATTTACTTATTTACCTTTTGTAATGACTTTGGATATTTTGAAGTAGTTGTTTTTTTGTGGATTTGCTTTTTCATGGAAGTGTCTAAACTGATCATCTGTCTTTCAGACAAACAGGGATCTAAAGGAGTGAGGAAAAGTTGTCTTAAGACAAACATTGTTTACAGACTGTTCCCCTTTCAAGTTGTGTTTTGTTTCTTAGGGTTATAAATATATTCTGAACAACCATAAACAGCCATTAACCAGGAGTTATATTTCAATAATAATAATAACAACCTAGAATACATTTTGATTTGTTTTTACTATGTTTCAAGTATTTTTTATGAATGTACATACTGTCAGTACATATGCCTCCATATACGCATTTGCTGTTTTTTCCTGGGCTTTTTGCTGCCACTCTACTTGTTAAAATTCATATCCAAAAATTGTTTTTGGCTGAGCATTCAGCAAGCACCGGAGCGTCAAGGGTCCAAAAGTGAAGGTTTAGATATATTTTACATACATCAGATTTACAGTGCATGCATAAAGCACCCATGCAGCATATGCTCTCTTAGACTTCATGGGTCATGGATGAATAAGTGAACTGGTTGTTTGTTTGGGATCCCCTGAAATTCTGGGAAATAAGACCGTTTCCTTCATAGACATAAGGAAGTAAAAGGAAGATATATTCTGGAAACTCTCCACAGGATGATACTGTTGGGTACTTGCAAGTAATAGAAACTTTGTTTCCTTGAAGTCACATTTCTGATTGTTTTGCACTGCATTATTTTTATAAGGCAGTTGAAAGGAGAAATGAAAAATTAGGTCACTCTAAGAGGGAACAAAAAAAAATACCATCACCATCAACAAAAACCACTTCATAATCCTTTAATTATTAGGTCAGCCTTGAGTGTAAACTTGTTAGTTTATTAGTTTTTAGTATATTTAGTATATTTAGTAGTTAATAATGGAGATGTTCAGATAATTTCAAGGATTTGGGGGAGTAATAATGAACAAAACTTCAAAAGGCAAAGGCTGAGGCCCACATTTCTGTAAAGTACAACTCCAGAATACAGCTTCATTTTTTCAATCTTCCTGAAAGAGATACATAATTGCTGTGATCTTAGCTGATCTGTCTATACAGGAGATAGTAGAGATATATAACAGCAAATTAGAAATATATTATCAATGGTAATGTATAAGTCTGGATGTCTACAGTCACTTAACCAATAATAATACCTTTAAAAAAATAAAAATAAATAAATGAAAAGAACCTTTATGAGAAATACCTGCTCAGAGTAAAGACAATTATCAGTCATTAATCTTCCACACACATTCATGCTTAATGTCAAAGTAAACAATAACAGAAAAGAAACAGAAGATACCTCTTAAGGAAGAATTCCTAATTGTAAAGAATTATTATTATTATTATTTTTAATTGCAAAAAGTTGTATGTTATCAGAGCAGATACTCAAAAGATTCTTTTTAATTAGATAAGGATAATTTTTAATTAGAAGTATTCTGATTTATAAATCGTAGTAGCATATAATCATAGAATGACTTGTGTTGGAAGTGACCTTAAGTAGACCATGGAAGTAGACATTCTAGTTCTGACCCCCCTGCCATTGGCAGGAATGCCACCCACTAGACAAGGTTGTTCATGATCCCATCCAGCTTGGCCTTGAACACTTCCATGGATGGGGCATCCACAGCTTCCTGGGCAACCTGTTTCAGTGCCTCACCATGCTCTGAGTGAAGAATTTCCTCTTAACATCTAATCTAAATCCCCTCTCTTTTACTTTAATACTGTTCCCCCTTGTCTTATCGCTACCTGTGTGTAAAAAGTCTCTCTCCACCTTTTTTTTTTTTTTTTTTTTGTAAGCCCTCTTTAATTACTGAAAGGCTGTAATGAGGTCTCACTGAAGGCTTCTTTTCTCCAGGCTGGACATCCCCAGCTCTCTCAGCCTTTCTTCAGAGGAGAAGTGCTCCAGCCTTTTGAAAAGTCTTCCAAAACACTTGTTTAAATATCTCAGAGAACAAGTTGCACCTATTTAATATTTTCTTTCCTTGGTATGTGATTTTTCATCTAGGTTTCCTAAGCTTGAGGTTAAGTACTCAAAACATTGAGACAACTGTTTACTAATGATCATTTTTTTCTTGAATAGTTTCCATAGTTTACATTTTTAATTATTAATAGTTTACATCCAACATAGTGAAGTAATAACAAGTGGTTAAAATAAAATAGAAAAAAAATCTGTAAGCATAGAGCTATCATATTAATTGTAGAATTAACGCAATCTGGTAATTGTAGTAATATTTTTACAAAAATAAAAAATCAATCAGATAAAAAAAAGTTGACAAAAATGTCTATAACGTCTGAAATTGGAAGAATATATTTAATATTTTTAAAGAATCAATCATCTTTTTAAAGTACTTTGAGGTAGCTTTAAATTACACCTATTAAAAACTCATAACACTGAAGTGTTGCCTTAGGAAATAGACTGACTAAAAGTGAAAAAAAAAAAAAAACAGGCAGTCAATTTAAAGATGTTCTGAGAATTTACAGACGTTCTGAGAATTTACAAGTAAAAGAATAAAAATCATTAAAGCCATGATGCAGGTATTAAATAAAGTGTAATGAGCTGGAGGCGTTATTAAGACCAACTTGTAAAAGTCACTAGAAGAATAAAAAAGAAAAAATCTTTTTGTTTTTCCTGTAATTATAGAAGGAAAAGGTTAGGCAAACAGATTTTGTTCCGATTCTCTCTTTTTTTTTTTTTTCTGATTTCTTCTTCTACCGCTAATTGTTTAGTTTACATATTCCTGAAGACAAAGTGTTACTATTGTATCAAGGGAGAAACTGGGCATGCAACTTGATTTTAGATTATTTATATTGGTTGATTTGCACATGTCAAGACCATTTATTTTTGATAATTAATTTTTATGAAATTAATAATAATAATTAAATAATTAAATTATAATTAAACAATTAATAATTAAATAATTGAATAATGAACATTTTTCTGCTTGGCTATAATTTCTGATATTGATCATTTTAAATTAAGATTATCCACGATAAATAAAACACAAATAGCTAACTCATGGAAGTTTTTGGTTCCCTATCTTTAAACTATTTTACAGTACAAATATATACATGTTTTGTCTCTTTCTGATATTCACATTTGACTTAGTAAGAAATAATTATTTGTCTCATTAAAAATAAAGCTATTACGGTTTCCTTTAGGGTAGATCTAATCTGAAAAGTGCAGCTTTAAAATCTCTTTACAAAGGTTAAGACCATAGAGGTTTTAATGCCACTTGCCACTGTTCACTGTTCACATGCTCTTTTAAAATCTGTGCACTAATCACTGTTAATAAAAGTTATAACAAACTTAAAAGAAGGAAAATAATGTCTTCCAATATTCAGAAAAGTTTACAAACACTCAAAGAGAGTGAAGAAACATATCCCTTCTAAAATTTGTCCTGTTATTTCTTAGCAAGATATATTTATTAACTTTAAGCTAGCCACCTGTGTCATGCAATTTGACCTATTTTGGCACTTGATCATGGTGATGCACTATCACATTCTGCTCTTGTCTCCTGGGATAATTCTGAATGAAGAAGAAAAAAGAAAAAGAAAGTATTATACTAATTATTTTTGATGCATCAAAAAAAAATAAAATGCACTTTATTGTAAAAGAATCCTGCCAGTTATAAGTAAAACAAAGAAACAATCCAGTACTGAACAGCCTTGTGAGCAATTTCTTCTCTGTGGTTTTCTTTTTCTCTTAACTGAATACCTTAGCTTGCACATAAGCTTGGACTACTGCACTTGTCTTTTACTGCTCATATTTTCCTTTTGCACAGCTAAGTAGACATAAAGTGAGGGAGTGTAATGGGAAAGAACAACCTTAGAAACATCCTTACTTCTACCCACCCTGGATTGTAATAATTATTCTTAAACGTTCATGCACTGGCTATTTTCAAGTGACTGTGAAGAGAAGAAAATATGTTCAGCCAAGTGAGGCAGTGTATGTTATGCAGTCACGGTTTCAAATAAAGAATAGAATAACTTGAGGTAACTGAAAGCATCACCATTTCATAATATTATCAAATTTTATGTTAGGTCTTTTACAGCAGTTTTTCTTTCTCTGACATCTGAGGAAGCATACCCAAGTTTACATTTGTTTGTAAGATTGTGATGAATTACCTATATAAAGTCAAACAAGGAAATTGGTAAGCTGGCTTTGGGTCAGCAAAGCCAACATTTGTTTTGATGTGGAGCATGTTCTTTTGGATATCTGTTAAGCATTTGTTATGTTAACTTGGATCAAAAAGTATTTCCTGTCATTTTATTTAATATGTCATTCTGAAATTATGAAATTCCTACAGAGAAATTAAGATTTTATCAAGTCCTTCAATTATTTTTGTAAGGTTGTTAAATATTGTCATGTCTTTCTCTGAGATATAGTTACTTTTCTTCACAGAGGCTTGTATGATGCTGTGTTTTGGATATTTGATGAAAATAATAGTGATAACATACCGTTGTTTTTGGTTGTTGCATAGCATTGCTATGCAGAGCCAAGGACTGTTTACATTCTCGTGCCACCCTGCCAGCAAGGAAGCTGGGGCTGCAAAAGGAGCTGGGAGGCGACGCAGCCAGGACAGCTGACCCAAACTGGCCAAAGGGATGTTCCATACCATGTGGTGTCATGCTCAACAGTAAAAGCAGGGGGAAAGAAGGAGGAAGAGGAGGACATCTGGAGTGATGGCATTTGTCTTCCCAACAAGCTGTTACATGTGATGAACCCTGCCATTCGTAAGTGGCTGAACACCTGCTGGCCAATGGGAAGATGTGAATGAATTCTTTGCTTTGTTTTGCTTGTGTGCACTGCTTTTGCTTTACTTAGAAATCTGTCCTTACCTCAAACAATGAATTCTTGTACTTTCTGATTCTCTCCCCCATCACACGTCACCTGCGGAGAGTGAGCAAGCCACTGTGTGGTGCTGAACTGTCTGCCAGGGCTAAACACAACAGGTATGTATACAGACAAATACGAAAAAATAAGAAATAATATTCTGTTGCATGAATTATTACATAATCTCTATTTGTAAATTATTTTTTCCCCCAAAATCTTTGTCCCTGTCAATATAGAGAGTAGAATATGGTCATAAGACTCTTTATAATGTGACTTAAAACTGAAATTCCCAACCATCTTTGAAAGCAGAAAAATTTGTTTCCTTTGTCACTAATTACCATAGTACACAGAGGCTTCAGGAACAGAAATAATGTTTTCACAGCACTCTCAGATGTGGTAAAGTCTGTATCACCATTTAGATACTTGTTTATTTATTTATTTATTTATTTTAAATCCAAGCAGCATAACTGATCAGTGGTTTATCAGTTTACACATAGTAAGAATTTCTGCCACCGTAAGTAATTATATTTCTGTGGGCCAAAACCAGAAGGGGATGGACCAGGCATATTTGGTTTTAGATATATTTCCCAAAATAAAATAATGATAGTCTTAGTAACAAAATGTGGAAAGTTTATGCTGCATTTCAGGTTTCAAGGAGAAGGGCATCTAACAGTTTTTCTCCAAGGCTTGCTCTTTTGTCTCAGTTGTTTTCCACTCTTCCATCTCTGTTTCAGCCCTCAGCCTAATCTCCTTTTCAGACAGTTTCCCTCTGATTTTCCATTCAATTTTTTCCTCTTGCCACTTCAAAATTCTCGCTGTGCATTGTTTTTTTTTTCCCTTCAAAGGATTCTTCACCATAGATGGACTTGTCAAATTTGACCTGAAGCAAGTGAGTAATTGAGTTTTTCAATGAGATTATTATAAACAGTTTTATGGATTTGTGGTCTTTTCCTTTTTTTCCTCTTTCTAATGGAAAGAAAATACATCACATTATACCATCAGAAACAGTAGATCTCTTTGTGCTGAAATCAGTAATAGTGGCAACCAATCTAAGACAACTTCTATACAAAATATTAGATTTGTAAATTTATAATTAAACAAAAGAAAGTTTTGTAATTGAAAATTTCAAGCAACTGTAACTGTAGGTGGCACTACTGACAGGGTCTATGAAAAAAAAAAAAAGTGCCAGAAAGATCCCAAAGGGCCTCACCCTACAAACATATTTATATAGAGTTTTACTTCTATAGAGAGTTATCAAGAATAAGGATACACAGCTATATATATTTGGAGATTTTCACCTTAAATCTATGTTCAATACTTAGCAAAAGGAACTGTAGTATCATGTTGGATACTACTGTTTTATTTAAAAAGAAATGATGAAAGATATATAAAATTATAATACATCATAACATATATGAATTGAGTTAGAAAGCAACAGCTGATCAAAATTAGATGAACTCTTTTATATTTTTTTTTCTAAAAATTTTTGATCCTTTCCCCTCAATTTAAATAGTCAGTTTCAGACCAAACAAACCTAAAATGTTCAAAATTTATGGTCTTATACTCTTATAAGTTTTCTTCCTTTTATATATTTATTTATACAGCTCCAGACGGTGACAAATGTAAAGTGGATTCCACTAGTTTCCCTCAGGTTGCTTCGGAACATTAATTCTGTGTGTGTATTTATTATCATTTATTTTATTATTATTATTATTAATTATTATTATTATTATTATTATTATTATTTTGTTTGGTTTGTTTGCTATTTTAATATTATTATTATCATTTTCATCTAAACTATCTCTAATCTAATGCAATAAGGCACAGAATTTACATTAACAAATTTTACATTGGATTCTATATTGTCATCAAATACCAATATTACTATTTTGTAGAGCTAAAACATGTGCTAGATAATTCAGCCCTCATCTGTGCTGGCATCTGCTTCTGCTTCACGTAGCTACATATTGACATGAAAGGAAGAAACATCTGGTATGTAAAAAGTAACTTGTTGGCTGATTTTTAACAAAGAGGTGAGCAGACTGTTAGCTTTTTCAAGCTTTGCTAGATGGAAAAAAAGATTAGGCCAACTCAGATCATACAACTCTAAGATCTGTTCCAGATCAGTAAAGCCTTTTTTATTCAGTTTAGTTCCATGTTAGAAATAATCATCACAATTTACATTATGAATTTCCAATTTCAGTGCTTATGCCATGTAATTATTCTGTATAATCAAACCTAACTGGTGGTTTGCTGAGCTATTGAATGAATATTCTGGCATTGAAGCCAATATTTAACTATTTGTTTGAGAAATGTGCAGAACCATAATTGTTGAAATACGATAAATTTGTAATTACAATGTGTACATGTCTTTAGCATTTACAAACAATGACAGCAAAAGAAATAACAAATATCAAGCAGCAGAAGGGAGCTCGCAAAGTGATTGGAATGCTCTGACAAATTATTTTCCACCATTTTAACCTCAGTGCCAAGTTCTACTTCCAGTCTAATTATAAATAAGACATTAAGTTCAGAGGCAGTTTCCATCCTCACAGAACCTGCCCAGGCAGTAATTTGCAAAAAACATTTTATTTTTATTTATTTTATTTTATTTTATTTTATTTTATTTTATTTTATTTTATTTTATTTTAAAGTTGTAACAAATTCAGTGGACATAGTTATTTGCTAAAGAACTATCTGTTGACACCTTTAGAATCTGTATGTCAAAAAAAAAAAAAAGAAACAAAACAAGAGAAACAACTAGAAACAAACTCTAAAAAACAAAACAAAATAAAACCTGTTTTCATTGATGTTAACATTTTTTAGATTAGCTCGGAAGGTCACACATTGTTTTGCAAGAACAGACATTTTCTAGAGAAAAATATTTTACAAATTTCCAGTTAGAAATTCATATGGTAATCATGTTGCTAATTAGCAATTAGACGTCTTCACTTCTTCTTCTTCTTCTTCTTCCTCTTTTCTTTTTTCTTTTCTTTTTTTTCTTTTCTTTTTTTCTCTTTTCTTTTCTTTTCTTTTCTTTTCTTTTCTTTTCTTTTCTTTTCTTTTCTTTTCTTTTCTTTTCTTTTCTTTTCTTTTCTTTTCTTTTCTTTTCTTTTCTTTTCTTTTCTTTTCTTTTCTTTTCTTTTCTTTTCTTTTCTTTTCTTTTCTTTTCTTTTCTTTTCTAAAAATGCAGTTCTAATATATTTTCTATGTGGTTTTCAATTAAGAAAGTTGATGGTATTCTTTCTTTCAATGAGAAAATATAATAATATATTAAATCATTACAATAACTTAGTATTTTGCTTTGGACAAAAATCTAGAGTCTTCATAACGGTTGTTTCCAATAAATAGTTCCAAAAATCCTGCCACAAAAATTCTGTTGGATATCTTAAAGAATACAAGCTGCAGAAGATAGTGTGACCAGTTCTACTTTCTTTCAATATTTCAATACAGGAATATTACAGAGTGACTTTTATACTATAAATAGCCTGGTCTTTGCTAAGATACGGGGGTTGTCTGTGATTAGTTTCCTACAATGGCAGGAATATAGTGTGGGAGAATGAATCTGAGGGGTAACATGACTGTATTCTGCTGGGAATACCCAGCCTGTATATGGACTGAGCTGGAGGTATTCATACCAAGAAATCCTCAGCAAGTTTTGAACTGCTGAATACAGTTTCAGGTACTGTAATGCTTCACGATCCAGCTATTTCATACAAGTCTGTGGTAGTCTTCACATGGATCTTTCAGATACCTTTTATTAGCACCAGTACACAGTAAGTATGTAACAGTTATAGAACGTTAACATTCTGTGTTGTACCTTTTTTTTTTTTTTTTTTCCTATGGACAATATGAAATACAACACTGTATGTGAAAATTCTGCTTCTATCCAAGAGAAACATGAATCTTTTCTCTTTGACACTGTTTATATACTACATAACTGTACTATATTAACAGTCATGTTATAAAACAAGGTCTAAACAGCCAAATGCTGAAGTACCTTGCTGGGGTATTTGTGTTCATCAGTGCCTTCTCTCACACAGATATAGCAATATTTCACAACAGCTGTTTTTAGGAAGCAGTGTGAGCTACTATTAAGCTGCCAATTACTTATGTAAATCATTGGAGTAAACATTAAATGATCGTCCTCTCTGTAAGCAGGCATGTTACTTTATCTAGCTAGTTTAAAAGCCCTTTATCTAATTTGTTTTATTAGTACTTAGGACAAAAATCATTCTGGAAGATACCACATGGGCTGATTGAGGCAATAAGGTAGAACAGGCAAGGTCTGTAATGGCAACCCATTATTTAACTGTGATAGCAGAGATTTGTGAGAGTCTTAAATGGTACTGCAAAGAAGACCCAGGAATGAATTCACAGGAATATCTTGGTTGAAGATTGTCCATTTATATTAATATTACAATGTGAATTTGATGGTATCTGTACAATATAAAGAAAATTTGGAGAAAAACTATTCTGAGAGTAGAAGAGGTTTGTTTCTGTGACAGGCAAAGTATGATAAAAATTTAGTTAAACAAACATATCCCTTTCTGTTTGGCAACTATCAATGAGTTTAGAGTTTTATAAATACTCATTCATTTATTTATATCTGAGGGTGAATTTTTCCACAGACTCCTTTACTTAGTTATTTGTCTTACTAAATACCATTTACTGGATTCCCACCAAACTGTGTCCCCCATGGCAATCTTCTTGCACTTTCTAAACCACAGCCACAGCTCCTCTGCAGTGTACTGGGCTTGCTCCTCTGGTGTCAGGAAGAACTTGAGGTGTATTCATGCAGATATCTTTCTTATTAAAGACAATAATACCTGGCTTGTAGTTCTACTAAATGTTAGATCACTTTGTCTGGTTTAGGGCTTTGCAGTAATGAACACCTTAAGTTTTCCTGAATGTGTATTGCTGTTTTAAAATGGTTTAGTTTATTCCTGGGGCGGGGCAGGGGAGGGGGGGGTGGGGGCAGAAGTGAGGAAAATGCAGCATTGCCTTTGTTCTCTTTGATTTGGGACTGCCAAGCCAGGTAGACAATCTCCTCTGCCTTTTGTGTGCATATGAGAGTGTATAGTTCGTTATATCCTTTTTCTAGAAAAGACATCACAGAATCATAATGGTCTTATCATCCTAGGGATTTCTTATGTATATCTTATACATAAGAAAGAACTGAAGCTGCCCTAGATAGGCAACAGTAATTCAGCATTCTCTTTTATTCATTGATGATTTCAGGTATTTTTTGAGTTTATATATACTTGACTGATGACCCAAATACAGCCTGCATAATCACCTAGGCATGATATTGACTGTTTTTTGAGGTAAGAGATGACATGTTAGGTGACTGGTATTTAAATGTGATATGGGCATTGGTACTGTAAATTAGATGTGGCCTTTTTAGTAGCCATAATGTCTATATGAAACAGCAAATTGCTTATTTAGTTCAAACATCCACTAAAGTGAAAAAAATAAAATAGGAAAAAAAAAAAAAACACTTGAGAAAAGACCCTATATTAATATATACAGCTGAGAAGAAATGTTAATTTTTCTGAAATGCAAACTCTGAATGGAATAACAGTAAGGTGTTGATACATTTATAACAAAATGATTTTGAAATCATCTTAGCAAGAGATAAGTTTACCTCAGCAAACAAGAATAGTAAAATGTAAGATGTCTGTACTGACTGGCAAACTGCTGAAGTTGGAATCATCCTGTTGAGCTGACTTATTCAGATGTCATAGCATGAGAAGAGAAGGATGTTGGGGCAAGTGAAAACTGAAATATGCGTTTCTAACTGTCTGCAAAATTTCAGTGAATTCCAGAGATTAACTGATCCATTTAATTTTAACACTCTTACTAAAGGGTGTGACCTCTACTGCTTAAAATCTATACATCTAACATTCATAATCAACTTCTTGGATACTTACTGTCTCTGTGACCTGATTTAATTGTGGGATATTCATGATAGAACATTAAGCCTTCAACTACATCTCAACAACAGAACAACAGAAAGCTTCATATCATTGAATAGAAACAGATCTGTATTGAATATAGGTATTTAGAATATTGGTACATGCAATGGATGGACTCTGACCACATACCAGACAGGTCCCAGATAGGATCACATCAGGAAATTAGTGATTAATGATCTTGGGTAATTAAGAGCCAGGTTCATTAAAAGAAAAATAAATACATAAATCTTAATATCAGGGACATCAGGACAGGAAAATTGGTTGGCCATTTCATTTTGCTACATAGTGAAATTTTTTTTTTCAATCCATTTATTTATCTATATAATGAGGGAATTCATCAAGTTTCAGCATATTGTGCAGATAAAACAGCATCTTCCACTTATGCCATCTGTACTTCAGCTTGAAAATACTCTCTAAGCCAACAACACCTAGTTGGCTAAAGTAGATACTGAGCTTCACTGAATTTTAACAAGCACTTTGTTATACTTCACATTGGGTACGGTATGTTAGTCAAATTAGAGTGCTGCATGCAATACAATAAGCACATTACACACAAATGGTACAATAATAGATTAGTTGTTATCCAATAATCTCTAATAGATCAAAATGTTCTAACGATTCTGGATGTCAAGTGAAAGAATGCAACTGAAAAATGATCGACAAATGACCAATCAGCTGATGTCATCTAAATTATATAAAGCCACCTTCCTGTAAATAAAGAAGTATAAGTTAGAGTTGAGTAAATGAAGAAGAATCTATTTTACCTTCTTGCCCGTAAGACATTAAGAAATTAATGTTAACATTTTTTGTTTGTTTGTTTGTTTTTGTTTTAAGAAAAATCTGCCTAATTTAATTATTTTATTAAACGTTGTTAGCTATAAATTTTTCCTGAACATACCAGGAAATATTCAGGACTACTGATCACCCACAAAAATGTTCTCAGTGTCAGTCTTGATGTTGTTTTCTTCCACCTCAAGGCCTTTCCCTTTGCTTCTTGCCCTTTCATGTGTTTTCATATAGACAAGGCTTCTGTCTTGTTCCAAGTTAGCTCTATTAATATATCTACTGGTAATCTCAGATATACACATTTTCTTATTGATTCAGCCTATACAGGGTCTTGCAAGGTAGATTTGAAGTTAGTGCAGATTTCAGAGTAAGAGCCTTCCGCAGTGCCCTGGAGTGGAATAGAATGATGTCAGGACTAAAACTGAAAGCACCTACAGACCCATTTGTACTGCAGCACAGATCATTCAATTCAACAAACTGCTGCATTGTATTTGTTTGGGTCTCTGAACCTGTTGGAAACCTTCTTACATCTCAGAGCAGGGCACAAGAACTTTTCTGCTCCTAGGAGAGAAAGTTTTAGAGTATGAGTACCCTTCTGTCTTCAGCTTACTTCTTACTGCTAAATGCTAATCTTTCTCTGCTGCAGAAAAGGGTATGATGAAGGAGCACTTTTTCCATATTAGGTGAACATCCTGGCTAATGGAGCCGCACTTTTGAGTATTTTATAATTTATGGAACTCTTTAAAACCTTTTTGTTGGAGATACTCACCTTTTCTCAGTCTGCACTCTAAAGCTCATTCATCATAACAGAGATGGAGTAATTCTTTCTTTCTTTCTTTCTTTCTTCCTTTCTTCCTTTCTTCCTTTCTTTTTTTCTCTCTTTCTCTCTTTCTCTCTTTGTTTCTTAAAATCTAATCAGTGCTACTGTTATAATGCCCTGCAGCTAACCACAGCTGCTAAAATACTAAACTTGTTGTAACATGAACTTTTGTTATCTCTATCATCAGAATACAAAAAAGGCTCAGATGCTCTGCATTTACCAACTCAGCCCCAGAGACAAGAAAGATTCTAGACTAGTATTTTAAAGGAATCAAAGGGAGATAACAATCCTATCAGCACTTTGAAAGCAAGCTCCCAATTCACTTTGTTGATTTTGAAATCTCTTAGTTTCATTGAACAGTATTTTTTAATCAACTACCTGAGGACATACCCAGATACACAACTTTGAAATAAATTTCCTGCCAATCAGCAGAAGTTCAACACACAAGTTCTCAGTGAATCTAGATATACAAAGTAGTATAGTAGACATAGAAAACTATTCAGAACTGTGCTTATGGTACTGTTTAAAGCAATGAGCTCCCTAGGATGTAGATGAAAGTCTTTTACATATCTAGTAATTAATCATAAAAGAATTTTTAACTGTAGACAGGCCACCAATATCAAAGGCAGATTTGTCTTTTCTTTTATATAATTCTTCTTTTCATTTAAATTTCCTTTTCCTTTTTCTAATATTTTTCTAATACCTTGAGCTGAAAAAATAAACTTTAGGGCTTCAAGATGTTTTGGTTTAGCCCCGGCACTCAGCTAAGTGCCACACAGTGGCTCACTTACTCACTCTACCCAGGTGGGATGGGGGAAAGAATCAGAAAGGTAAAAGTGCAAGAATTCTTAGGTTGAGATGAGGACAGCTCACTAGGAAAAGCAAAAGCTGCATGCACAAGCAAAGCAAAACAAAGAGTCTATTTGCTACTTCCCCTTGGCAGGCAGATGTTCAGCCCCTTCCAAGATATCAGGGCTCATCACACATAATGGTTTCTTGGGAAGACAAATGCTGTCACTCCTCATGCCCCGCCTTCCTTCTTCTTTACTCCAGCTTTTATTGCTGATAATGATGCTGTATGGCATGGAATACCTTTGGAGAGTCTGGTCAAAAAAGTGTGCTATATTAATACAAACAATAAACAATGCAAGAGTGTAACCATTGTAGAAAAACAAATTCTTATATGAATGGCACCTGTAAAACGGATATTGCCTCTAATAATAGATTTTTTGGAATACTCTTACAAAAATTAAGTTACGCTGTAGCAGATGCTGTTCAATGGCATGGATTTTTTTATTCATAATTAATAGCAAAATATGAACCATAGATGTATTAAGATTATAATAGCTATTGATAGTTTTGATTGATAGTTTATTGACAAGCTGCATCCTCTCACCTCCTCAAATAAGGGTTTAGCAGATGTTATTCTGTATTCACTTACCTTGTTTTCCATTTAGGAAGCTGTAAAACAGAGGGGAATCATGTCGCAGGTCTCAATCGTGGGTCCGTGAGCACAAGGACTGCAGGATGTATAACTACTTGTTAGGATGTATAAGTACTTGTTAAGTGCTCTTCTATGAGCACTTAACAAGTAGTTATACTTATCCTAAATATTGTCTATACTAAAAAATATATTTTTGTTGTTGTTGTTGTTGTTTTAAAGTATATGAGATTTCAAGGACCAACATACATTACTGATGTTACCCATTATCTCATAAAATTCTCCGTCAAGCACTAAAGGAAGAGGAAAGCAAAATAAAGGGAATATTTATGTTAATATCAAAATCTTTTTTACCCCTTTCCCTTGCTTGTAATCTAAGTCTTGCTGCTTTTAGCTGGCAGTGAACTCTATTTCCTTGCTGTTGCTTGTTCTAAATCATGTGCCTCTATCCAAATAACATACTTAGATGACTTTACATACATTAATGTAGGAATCTTAAAAAAAAATGCATACTGATACAACCTGGAACTAAGGCAACTAGTTCAAAAAACATAGGATAAGCTGTTATTTAAAACAACATGAACAGAATTTCTAGTGTGGTGAACAATTAAAGCAGTCAATTTTGGCTGAAGAACCCTAACAAAAGTATGCAACGATACACGCAGTTTAGCTATTGCTATTTATGAGTAACTTTGACAATGCTGATGGATGTAAGATAAGGTGAAAAATGGGTAATTCGAATGGCTTATATTGGCATTTATTTATCCAACTAACTGCAGCCTTTTAATGACCTTTTTTTCAAAGTTGCCATTTTCAACAATACAATGAAAAGGACTATTTATGATCATAAAGTTGTAACTTTATAAAGTTATTTTTTTCACCTCAGAATCAAAATTGTGTGTATTCCCTTGACCTTAAAAGAGCAAAAATTACGATGAAGGCTTTATCAGGTTAAAGAAAGAGGAAATTAGACTATGGAAATGGAAGAGTAATACTATGTTGCACCATTTGGAGGGAAGATGTAGAAGATGGTGGGGGTGGGGGGGTGGGGTGGAGGTGTTTTTAGTTTCTCGCTGTTCTATACTGCTGATAATAGGCAATAAATAATACTAATACCCCTATGTTGAGTCTGTTTTGCTTGTGATAATTGCTGAGTGATCTCGCTGTACTTCCCTCAGCCTTTGAGCCCTTTCCATTATATCTTTCCCCCTTTTCTTTTGAGGAGAGTGAGTGAATATAAATAAACAACTGAAAATAAACAACTGTCTTACATCAAAATTTATTGGTCTGCTACACTGAACTTGAAGACAGAATGGATACTTAACGTATATTGTTATGAAGATGTTTTAGAGGACTAAAGCTATACTAATATTTCTGTTGTTGAGTTGAAATGTTCCTCTCACGGTATCAGTGTTGGTTTGCAGATGTGGGTATGAAAAGAAAGGATGTGTGCAAACATTCTGCTCCTAGTGTAGACACTGCAAAATTAACAATTCAGTGACTTGCCACTGAGGAAAGAAATTTGATATGTTGATATGCAACTATCCCAAGGTATGTGTTTTCTGAAAAAGTAATTTCATACATGATGGAGTTCTAATCCAAAAACACAATTTTGAGCCTTTTGCCTGTTTTTGGATCAGGAGAGATCCAACTGATTTATATTTCAGGACATGATGTTACCTGAGTAATTTTCAAATTCTTGCAAGAAAAATACTTCTTAGCTCTTGTTTGGGGTATCTTTTTCCAAGGTTTTATTTAAAAAATTAATTTATTTATCATATATTAAGGTTGGGTTTTAGAAAAGCTTTTTTCAAGAAGCATCTTTGAGATCAGATCTGACAACAGTGAGAAAAAAAATAAAGCACACCTACAATCATTTCCAAAAGTAACAATGGCAGGTTTCCAGCACAATGGGTACTAGAGCTGAATTGTTTCCATTTTCTCCAGAATTCCATTTCTGTCTTTTCAAGTTGGTCTCAGCGAAGAAGGATGACCTAGATGGAGATGACTTACTGTATACTTGTCAGAGGACTGCAGAAAAGAATCAATTCAAGTATTCACATGCACTGCTAAGTTCTTAATCAGCTATTTGAGAACAATGTTTGTGTGAAAGAAAACGTACAATTAACGTCCTGCAGGGGACATTTCCATCTTTTCAGGAAAGAAAGTACTTCCCTGTAGCGTAAAGCTAAGCTAATTTGGATACTTTAACTATGAATTATCATATTTTCAAAGGTTTTGTTTTCTTATAACTTTAAATTGAGAAAAAAAAATATTTTAATCATTAAAAAAAAAAAGAAGAGGAGGTGTATTATGTTTAATGTTCTTGAAGGGTAATAAATATTTTAGTCAAAGATCTGTGTCTGCATTTTTCCCCTAGATTTCATGGGGGTATTATTAAATATCTTGGGAAATCTGCCACTCTCTATTCACCAACATATTAGCAGATATTTTCTTCTTCACACCCTGAGGTTAAAAATTGAGCATTCACATTTTAATAAATTGTCAGCCTGGCACAGAGAGAACCTTTCTTCATTATTTTGTGTGCATGTAGCTGGGAGAGAGTAGGTATTTTTTGACAGTTACTTCTTGGTGACTTATGAGTGCTTTTAAAGGCTAAATCTTGTAAGAATGGGATGAGGTTACAGAAACGGAAGAGGAAGAATGCAAGTTAGAAATATTGAGCACTTTGCCTGAAACTATAAACAACAACCTCGTTTAGTGTTGGACCACTATATAATATAGCTATTGAGATATATTCCTCATGAGTTTCTTCTTCCCAGTTCTAGAAGTATTAGAGAGCTTGAAATATATGGTGCTGCTTTATTTTTACCTTTATGATGAGTACTGACACTGGGTAGCATGGACTTGTGTACTAAAAAGGCAAGTGCTATCAGCTTAGTATCCTGTTTTACGCTAGGTAGTTAGAAGCAGAAAGCAACATTTCCACCCATTTAAAACAAAAGAAAAACACCAAGACAGCAGAAATAATCAATTTCTCTTACACTTAGCAAATCCTTTCCCCTCACCAAGAGACATTGTTGAAAATATGAACTGGCTGGTATTTTTTGCAATGTAAAAACATACTTCTTGCTCCTGTCTCCACAGACATAAGAGTCACAATACCTTGGGAAGTTGATGCAGATGAGAAATTGGCCTTAAATAAGGTGATTTTAATACCCTAAATGACATTCTTTTACCTGCATTTGGTTTCTTTTATTGCATTTTGGCTTGAGTCAGTACATGAGAAACAATGCACAGGAAAAAGGACTGAATGCTGTGTTTGGAAGTGTGGTACAGAAAATCAATATATGTACTACAGAATGGAATGTGTACATCAAAAATATTTCACTGGTCTAACCTATTTTACCTTCAGTCAGGGTGGTATTATTTGAGGGTGTGAAAATATAAGAATTCATGATCAAATGACAAAAAAAAAAAAACAAATCAACCAACCAACCAACCAACAACAACAGCAACAACAACAACGACAAAAGCCAAAGAAATAGCTGTGGAATCTAAGAAAACACTTTAGACATGTTTCAAACTTTAAAATTAGTGGATGTCTTGCTAGGATTTTTCCTGAGAAGTGAGAAGTGTGGTTTTTTTTTCCAGGTCAGTCATGGACACAGTTACTTAACCTGTTTAAAAGTTTTTCAGCAGTTGAGTTCTCTTAAGCATTTTTGTGTGGTTGTTGCGAGGAAGCTTGTTTCAAGCATTTTCAAATTAGGGATTTGGGTTGCTGAGATAGTATGAAGCAATTCTCCTGATAACTGTGTTATAAATTATATAAGAATCAACTATGACATATTATCTTTGTCATACAGTGTTGAAAAAGTCATGAAAATAGTAGAGAAAATATATACTGAAAATATTTACAATTTCAGTTCTGATGTCAATTTGCACAGTAAACATGATGATCCATTGGCTTATGTGCTCTGTATCCTGTTATATCTGTTATTTGTCAGGATCTTTAGAATAGCTCTAACTCCTGCAGATTAATAATACTAAGCTTAATAATACTTATTTTTTTATCTGATTTTTGAGATATACCTAATTGATGCTAGTCCTGAACAGTTACTAAGATAAATGTGCCCTTTAATTGATTGCTACTGAAAACATTTAAAGAAATTTTCATGAAAAGTAGCTAGGAACTGAAAAAAAAAAAAAAAAGAGAGAGAGATTTAACAGCTGATCATATAATTCAACTGATCCAGTAATTTTAAGATGATTTATGACTCCAGCTTGTTTACACAGTCTCATCATTACTGTATTTGAATGGTATCTAGAGATTAATGGGAATGAATGAACACAGCAATTAATTGTATTGGTGCAGCAAAATACATATGCAGAGGTGATAGTGTTTGTTCACTTGTTCAGGTACTCTTTAAAATGGTCTTTTAAATTGTTCATTACCTAAATGACCTTAAGTTTATAGCTTTAGTTGATACAATCAGAGACAATTATCTTCTAATCCTCACATGCAAATAAAGCAGCAGCACAGTACTTAATCTGAGTATTAGCGGAATTAGATATGATCCTATAGTTTCATGTGCTTTTTTTTTTTTTTTTTTTTTTCTGACTTAGGAAAGCGCCTATTGTGAGTGATCTGTTAGAATCCAATACTGGTTTTAGTTTCTGTACTTTCAGAAACACCCTTAGTCCAATCTTAAAACATGGAACAGTCACAACTGTCTGTAGGCCTATATCTATAACTTAATTAGAATTCTTTTGTAATAGGAATATTTAATTCAATATATCAGGGGTTTTATGAATTCAAGTCTAAGTGAAGAAATGCAAGTCAAAAATGGTTCACTGTGCTAGTTTACCTGCATTCAGCATTGTTTGAGAGTGAAAAATTATGAAAGTATAAAAAAATCATGATCATTGCCCAGTTATTCCAGTACGATGCATAATATCACAGGACATACTTGGTGTGAGCCCTCTCTTTCAGTTGCACTACCCACAAATAGGATTTGAAGAATATTAAGCCTAATTAAATGCTTGGAAAATTCTGCCATGAAATGAAATTCAATTTGTTTCTAAATTGAATTATGTCATATGTAAGAGTTATTTATACATATAAGTTATGTCAAGTGTTTTAGATAGCCAGAGTCACAACACGGATGCTAGCTACTTATAGGAACAGTAAGCAGGCAACTTTAACTCAATTCACTAACTGCATTTTCTTGGACCAAGTATTTCTTGAATGATTATATATGCCAAAATAGCTTCTTGCTAGACAGTTTAGTGTTCTTCACAATACTGAACAAAATATTCTCCCTCTTCATATGACTCTTCAGTTTCTTTGCTTTTCAAGAGCCACTGCATTATTTCTCTTTCTCGTTGTTTCACTTTCTTTCTTAAATGTCTGTGCAACTTAAAGATATTTCTTTTCAGTGGCAGGTTCTGAGTTATCTTCCTTACATGAAGATTCTGAAAGAAGGAAACACTCATATGTCTTGTGATGAAGTTTGCCTGAATTAAAATAAGTTTCCAAATACAGATGTTGATTTCAAGAGAAAGCCAAAAGAGTATCAGAAATCAATCACAACATTCTTGAAATTCTCTATTTTTCCTTTCATTTTTAATTTGATGTAATTCTTATTAAACACCAGGTGAAATTAAACATCAGAGTTGTAGTTACTGATGAACTATATAATTCTTATAGTATGGTAAAGTTGTCAGTAGAAAAAAGTGTCATTTAAATACAGCAATAGCTCTTTCAGTTACAGTTGTTTAAAATAGAACTATCATTTTCATTGAGATGTCAACATTCACAATTTTTCTATTTTAACAAATAGGAATGAAACAGATATTGCAAAAGTTTCACCCTAGTGGCATCAATGAAGGTGGTATGCAAAAGGTCCAGGTTCTCTGTCCTGATATTTAAACACAGCTGTGTCTACAGCATGATTTTCTCTTTTCTTGCATTTCTGCACTCTATTCTTTCTCCCATTCTACAACTTGTCTCCAAAATCAATTGTTTACCAACATCCCATCTTCAGCCTTTTCTCATGTGATTGCTTCACCCTCTCTAAGGGATATTAAAAAAAAAAAATCTTTCTTTTCCTTTATTCACCTGTATTATCTGTCTGTCTCAGAGATTGTGAATGTACAAGTTATATACTATCAATATTCTAATGAAAGTAGACCTTTGGGAAGGGAAGAAACTTTTTATGATATATTGTGACAAACATTTTGTTATTGGTCATTATCATGTGATGGTCATTATCTGAAAGAGTAGACTTACACAGAGGTCAGCAATTTATATAAATAACATAAATAGATATATGTATATTAATTTTATTAATTTCAAAGAAATTTTCTATGAAAATAAAAAAAATACAATGAGTATACACAAGATTTGGAAGCATTTGATAGGGAATTTTAGTGAAAAAAAAAATGAAGTGTACTGTTGTTAAATAAAAATTTACATTAAAAAGTCTGAAGGGTCCAGTGTATTCTCTAACTCTATGTGGAACATCTTAAAAGCATGATGGCAAAAACATTACTGGTGTAATACATAGAAAAGACTTGATGAGTGTTTCAGAATAAGAGTTTTTTTCTTTAGAGGTGAGCAAATGGGTATATAGGGAAAGATATAATAGGCATATTGCTGTTGTACAGAGCAGGAGAAATATTCATGCTAGAGGAAGAATATGAACAGGAACAAATCAGATAATTTCCATATGCAAACACAGTGCTTTGAAGATGTTGTATCTTTACACAAAAGATTTCATTGTTTCCCTCTAAATAAGAACAAGATGCTTACTTGATATAAATAACACAAAAAATATGGCTTAGTCCATAAAAGAGATTAGCAGCTGTGCAATTAGTAGCCATATAAAAATAAATGGCTATGAGTAGCTGGGGAATATGCATATGTGGCTGATGCCAATCTTCACGTATCAAAGTAATTAACAAGAATCTCTTCTTTGAGTAATAAATGAAACACAAGTTTAAACTAGGAAAACGAAAACTTACAAATTCTTAAGTACCATTTGTTTTGAAAAGCAACCACTTTCAACCTGTCACTTGGGCTTGTTCAGATTTATAGAGCATATATAAAAATTATGGTATTTAATCTTATTGTACTCATGCAATCAGAAGAACCTGAGTTTGCTTTCTCTCCTGTTCTATATTGCCACAGAACAGTCCAATGGAATTCTTGTTTTTTACCTTCATAAACACTACATCTTCAACGTTGCATAGGCAAGAGTCTGACAGATATCAGATTCCTGAAAACACATCAAACAGAGAAAATGAAAATTCCTGTGCTAAATTCATATAGCTAAGAGATAATTTTTGTGAAATTTTGTTGTTCCGTATACACGTTTTGATACATAAAACAAATAAGAAACCATCCATGTGGAGCACCACATTGCCACTGCTCAGATTACTTTTTTTTTTTTTTGAGATGAAACTTCACTTTTTCTGATTAGTTAACAACTGTTAAGATAGGTAAAAGAACAATTCAAATCAGGGATCAGTCTTACCTAAACAGCATCTAAATTAACAACTATAATGTATATTAGAGTAAAAATTGCAAGCAAATTGTAATTTGCAAATTGCAAAATTGTAATATAAATGATTATTACTATTTACTCTTGTAACAGAGGAATCATAACAAGCCTCAGATAGAATATAAGGCTGAAATTTTCAATATTATCCAACAAGATAAAAAATGAGGAGGGAGGAATTTTCAGAATTAAAACACAATGACACATTTATTTTCCTAGGTATTATTTTTAGTATGGAAAATGTCTTCTTCCTCTGAGGTATTTTGAATTTGCATAATGCTAACAAAAGTAACTGGTGAGAAGCTTCATTTAAATGTTTCCTTGAGGTTCTCTACACAGAGAATCCTTGCAAGATTGGTATGTGTATATATTTTTTTTCAATTTATATACAGTTAATGCGGAGGTTCATATGTTCCTTGCATGAATTGGCCCAAGATTTCTGTTCTCCTGCCTGATAATTTTTGTGTTTCTATGCATGATCTTTTTGAAGGAAAAAAAAAAAAAAAGCACATGACATTTATTGAAGGAATATGCACTCACTTAGCTGCAGGCTTCATGTAAAGCAAATTAATTTAGTTTCCAGTTTTGCTTTAGTATCGTACGCCTGGACACAGATGATCTGAGTTTAATTAAAGTAATTTCTAAGGCAAACTGAAGCAACAATTGATGTGTATTCTAGTTTATTTTAAGCACCACTGCTGCTACCAATAAAGAAATACAGTCTATGTTAGACTGTAATTTCAGAACACATATTATTTAAATGGACAAAAAATGTGGAAATTACCTATGTTTTAATTTTTTTTTAAACTTAATTTCTCATCATACAGGTAATACAGTATTACTTAGTGAGTTACTAACCTTTTGAGCACAAATGATAAACTTCTACAGAAGTTTAATCTAAATTCTAAGGTAGACTTTTTAAGTGACACTTTGATCAGAAAAACATCTATCAAGGACTGCATTCATTAACTACCATCTGTCTGAAGATGTGGCTGTCAGTAGAGCAGTAGGTATTTTCCATCTGACCACACACGCTGCTGTACTTTTAGGGAAATTCTTTCAAGACAAAATATTTGTAAGGGATATTTGTTTTTCTTCTTCCTGCCCCTGAGCTAAACACTCTCAGAAGCTATTAAAAAAATGTGAGCTCTCTGACTTCACCCTAATCAACTTCAAATACAAATGACTGAGGTTGCAGACTTTCTCAAGCAGAAAGCACAGAAAATTGCTTCAAAAATCCCCACCGCTCTTTCAGCAATACCACTGAATAAAAAAGCATAAATTGCATGGATGTTAAATACACTTTACAAAATATTTTGTTTATTTATATAGTTCAGTAGTCTCTAGACAATTTATAGTTTTTACTTGTGTAATTAACCTATTGACCTCACACACAAGAAGTATACAAACAATACATATTAGTAAGCTATTTCAAAAAATGTGAATATTGATTAGTTGTTTTAAGTTCTGCACAAAAATAGTTTTGAAATTAAAGGAAAAAAATAAAGATATCTGACAAGTAACCAGGAGATCCTTCTCCATGGTTTTCCCTTTAACTGTACCTTGTCTCAGTTCTCAATGAAACTTTGATTTTGACTGATTTGAGGGATCAGAGGTGCATATATTTGAGTGAAACTAACCTTGTTTATTAATGAGCCCCAAGCATAAACATGGATCTGAAGCATCTTAAATATGGAAATAGCTCAAGTCTTCATCTAGCCTTTGGGATTACACTGGTTGCTTTACAGCTATTGTCATAATTGCTTAAACACTGATTTTTATATAGAAACCTTGGCTAATCAGGACATGTTCTCCCATGCATTTTTATACAACATAGCTAATATTTTTCAAGGCTGTTTGTTACTAAATATTTAGATGTTGCATGATTTTGAAATTGCCTTGCTGAAGAAATAAAAAACAAAGCTGATGACAGCTTTGGCTTGTTGCTAGCTAGATTGTTGTTTCCTGGCTATAGGTTAACCCCTTGTTAGTATGGATATCTGCTCTTCAGTGCTTGCACAATCTTCTGGGTATCCCTTCTTGGTGAGAGTTGGGTTTATACTTCCAGACATGGCAGAAAACTGTATTTCTATTTGTGGAACACCAGAAATCAAACAGCCAAAGTGGAAATGATCTGCAAATGTAACAAAAAGAAAGGTCATTCCTATGTTGGCCCTACTGTCTTATGAAACATATGTATAATTTCTGGAATGGCTAGCTCTCTTGGTCTGAGGTAAAATACAACATTTATGGTATGTATGTAGTGTCGGAAAGCCCTAATGAAAAATGGTTAAATAAATAAAGTTATTTGATGACAGATGTACCCTTATTGTTAATTAACTACTTTGCAGGAATTTGCAGCACTGAGTTGCCAGAATTTTTCAGTATGTTGCTATCAGAACTACTAGCCCTTAACTAATAGAAGAACTTAGCAGATTGGTTCTCAATGATTTGTTTTTCCATGTGGACTGCAATTTACTAAAAAGTACTCTCCCAGGCATCCACTGTTCTTTTGCTAATAACATTTCTCTAAATGGCTTGCAGAGCCTGCTTACAAAGAAGGTTAAAAAAAGAGAAATATTCTCATTTCTTTTTGTTGCTGTTGCATCCCATATAGAAACCCAAGCCTATGAGATGAGAGAAATTAACATTTTAGTTCATCTTTTCAACATAATTTGTCACCTAAAGAGGCAGAAACATGCTTATCTGACTGGTTTTGGTAATCTGAAGAGGGTAGTACAAATGATATGTTTTTTCTTTTTCTTTCTTTTCTTTCTTTTTTCTTTTTTCATTTTTTTTTCTTTTTTTTTTAACAAGCTTTTAATACTTTTATTTAATAATAGGAAAAAAAAAGATAATATTTAAACAATTTGGGGAAACAATAGTAGTAACAGTTTTGTACCACAAAGGACCTTTGTTTTTTCCCCATGTTTTAAATTCTTCTCAATAAATCTGAGCACCCTGTTGAAACCCTCGTTCCTGTATTTTAACTGTGAGGTTGTAGTCAGACCACTGGTCATCCAGAATGGGGTAATAGCTGCATTGTACTTTCCGGACCAACCACAGGAGAAATGTTGCAGAGCAGGGATGCTTGTGGGAGCTGTGTAGTCACAGATCCCTATGTCAATATTCTCTTTCTAAGAAGAAAGGGAATTACAATGGCTAAAAAGGAAACAGGGCTGTTCTTAGCCCTTGGTAGTCTTTCATTAGCTACAGGTATCTACTAACAGGATGGGGGAAGGGAGGTGGTTGACATCCCTCTGGAACTGCTTTCAGTTATGAGGGTCAGATTGAATTTCAGCTTATCTCATGCCTGGCCTCTAATGTAGCTCTGCTGATTGGTTTTGGTGGAAACACTGTGACGCAGTTCAGCTGTGAGAAGAAAAAATGCTTAGCTTGATTCTAAGCCCATCTACAAACTTTTTCCTAGTTTTGGCAAGTTTGTTCTTTTTTGTTTTCTGGGAAGTGAGACTAACACTTGTACCATGTGTGGTGAAGACAGTTGCCTGCACTTGTGAGTTTTTTCATCTTATGAAATAAAACAACCAATAAAAATGTATGGATTAATATGAGTTCTTGCACATGTACCTATATATCAACACATTTCTGAAAATGAAATTATGCGAAATCTGGACTAGTTGCAGTAGCTTTTCAGGTTGTGTAATTACTTTAAATACGACAAAGGTTGTTTTCCCTTGTGCTTCTAAAACGATTTTAAATAACTAGGCCTCTGGAAATTCTCTCTGAGTATGTGTGGAAAGGGAGAAGATTATTTAAACAAATGAATAAAAGGCCAATATATTCTAATGAAAGACTTTGACCCACTCTCAGAGAATGTCATGAATTTAGGGTGAATGATTTCAACTGCCAGCCATATAGATGTGGTTCAACAATTTATGTCACCCTCACTCCATAATCCATGTGGTGACTTGTGTTTGGTGCCCAGTCAAAGCAGAATTAAAAAACTCAAGCCAGCTCTAAAAGAAGCTGACTGTGGTGAGAAAGGAATGACTAGAATGTAAGGGAGGAGAGAAAGTTCATGCTTGAAAAGGGTACATCAATTTAAATGGTAAAAAACGACAAAGAGAACAACGGGAAAACTATTTGAAACAATCCAGCCTAAAACGCCGGTCCCAATTCTCCAATAGTCAGCTACCACTGAGTAGTGAAAGAAAAAATATACACATAAGAAAAATACATAGCTATTTTATATGTATATACTATAAACCACTCTATAACATGTCCATCTCACCTAAGTTTTTCTCAGGTATAAAGCAGTGAGATTAAAGTCTCAGAAAAGCTGATGCATTCAACTTGAAAGGTCAGAGGACTGATTTATAATGTTGGCAGATATGTGGCTGGTTTGAACATCAGGAGTTGAACAAAGTGCTTATGTTATCTCTGAAGTGTCAGAATAGATTTTAAATAGTATTTTGTATTTGTATTTAAACAATCTTTTTAAATAACCTTTGGATATTTTTAAAACCTATTTTACAAGCATGTATTCAGGATTTCTGCTGAAGACACAATTTCTAGGAGTTTTCCAATTCCTCAATTTTCATGTTCCTAAAGAAAAAAAAATGGCAAAAATAAACTACACTTCAAAATTTATAACATTTTTTAAAGCCATAAACTCTAAAACCTCATTTTGTTTGTTTATTTTCACAAATGAGAGAAGGAAGAGCAGCCCAGGATTATTATTATTATTTTTTTTTTACACCAAAAATATGTTATTCAGTTGGAAATTGGCAGTAGGTGAATATAAAATTGAGCACCACAACAACGATGTAAATAAAGGTAGCTTAGTAAGGTAGGCTGTGATTCTTTGTGAGTAATAAAGAGCTAATTTTGGTGGACTAGGAGGTACTCTGCTTGAAAGGTCGAGGCATCTTCCAGAGATTTTGGGAAAGCAGCAGTAATGTACACCATCATATATTTCTGAAACACCATTAATTTGCCTCACACAGCTAGTCTACCCTAATGCCTAGGGAATTACAGAGGAATGAAACTGACCTACTATCTGTGTGACTTCCTGAAATAACAGCAACGAAAGCAGTATTTTTCCCTTCTTTCCAGCTCTTCACAAGAGTACTGTCCAAACTGGGCCCTAACCTAGCCCACGGGAATGAAGTTTTACAGAACTAGCTCAACACACTTGAAGACATACTTTGACTCTGCTTTTCCTTTGCTGAACACAGTAATGGCTTTGAACCTTTAAAACATATTGGTATTTGTGGGACTGTTGTAATCCAGGACAAAGGAAGCCTCTCTGTGGGTACAGATTTGTTGAAATTTACCTGTCCACCCATCCTGAACCCTTAAGTAAGTATGTATATACAGTTTGGTGCTGTCCTAAGTGGGAGAATGAGTGTGGAATTGGACAGACAAATCAGCTGGTTTTGTTGTGAACTACACTGAAAAGCATTCTAACCAAGGCAATGGAGATGGTGTAATAATGCCCTGATGTGCTGGTACATGTTGATACAAGATCTGGCACAACATCACTCTGCCAACTCACGCACCTTCTTTATGTGGTGGAGATGTAGCCCTTAGGCTACAGGTGGAAACTAAAAATCTGTTGCTCTCTTATACACATGAACTTGATAATGAATGTATATATAAAATTTCTCACTGTTTTTAAATCTGTGATACACATGCTTCACCATTTTTGACAGAGGCATATCAATTTTCAATAGATAAGTAAGATTATGCTTAACTATATCAGTATGATAAAGTGGAAAGAAAACCAAAGCAATGCAATGGATCTTAAAAGGTAAATAATAGCACTCATTGACTATACGATATTAAATTCAGGATATTAGAAATAAATTTATCACTGTTCTGTAATGTCATAAAACTAAAAGAATAAATGTCACCAAAAATTATCAGTTACATAATACATATACTCATACAACTGTTGAAAATAGAGATGTATTTATTGCATTAATATCATACACTTGCTATGAGTTAACCTTCTATATTAAGCTTCAGTAATGCTTTGTTTGTTTCATTTGTTTGTTTGTTTTCCAGAACTGAAGCCAGGGTTACATATAGACATGAACTTAAAATATAAAATAATGAAATAGACTTAGATAAATTGTCTCAGATTTTTGGCTGCCTGCAGTACAGTAATTTTTTTTTTTTTTTACCAATACATATCCTTTACCTAAAATATGACAATTTTATAGGCTATTTTTAAAAATATGCTATTTTATAGCTGTTCATCTTTGGCAATTAGTACTCTGTTTTGGCTTTAATCTTTCCTAAGGTCATATTCGATTTGGAGAGAAGCAAGAGCGCATTTTCAATATGGTACAAAATATAAAAAGGAACAAGTTGAAGAAGAATAAATCTCCCAAAGGCATAATTTCCAGACAATGATTATAGTTCATATTTAAAGATAACATCACATGGAAAAGTCTAATTTAAGAGAATGAAAGATAATTTTGAAAGTGAGCAACGTTAGACAGGAGGAGGAATCACAAAGGATGACAGATTCAAAAGCACTGATGTCTTCATAGCTTTCTCCAAAGATGCAGAGCTAGACTGGTTGTCATTTGCGCACTGGCACTGTGACAGAGTAGTAACTTTGAAAGTTGAAAGAGAGCTTAAACAAGAAAGGATTAAGACAGAACTCTAACAATATCTTCCTTTCTTATACATGTGATTCATGTTTCTAATTAATACTAATTAGAGTTGAACTCAGTACAATAGAGCAATTTTTATTTTTTGGCACTGCAGAGAGTATTATATCTAAGTGCACATAAGGACATGCCTACAGTTTATGAATACTACTATGCTGAAATGCAATTTTTTAAAGTTAATGTAATCTTTTCCTGTCTTAAAGGTATTTCCAGAAGCAACATATCAGATTATTTCTATAATCACACTAGTATAGATCTTATTCAAAAGTATTAGTACTTTTTGAGGGCTTTTTTTTTCTTTTTTTTTTTTTCTTAACATGATATACATATGTTCTCATAAAGAAGTTTTTAAATACTCTGATTCTTGATAATCTGACTATCCTCTACTAAAAACATTTATCAAAAGTGCTTCTCTATGGGTCAAAGTTGAGGTCACATCCTGCAACTATTGCAATGATTCATAACTTTGATACCATACTTTAACTAGACTGAATTTTCATGCTGAGGTAAGTATATTAATACTTAACAGAGTAGACTGCTTTCTTTCTTGTACTGTTGATGTTGAAAGTCTTCCCAAATCTTTTCTCTTTGGAGTGTTGTGTCCAGTGTACCATTTCGATGCCACTCTGGTTGTATTGATGAGTTATTTGCTAGATAGAGGTAGGAAACTCCATGAATCAGACACAAGCAATTAGGCTCAAGCTGAAGAATCTTGCTGGGCTACTGTTACACATACATTTTTTGATCAGCTTGTATTGGACAAAGCTCAGTCATGTCAATCTGCAAAAGACCACACAAACAAGTCCTCTGAGTCCTTTTGATATTCATGAGTGAAAGACAGTTGTGTTTTTCAAGGCCATAGGAAACATGTCACAAATTGAGATGTAAGCCAATAAGTGCCTAGATGAAAGTTTTTATTCCCCGGAAGACAAATATAGATATGCAAAATACTTGGATGTACTGACTGATAGAAACTGTATTTTCAGATTATAGGATATCATTCAAGTCATGGGTCTTGATGGAAAATGTTACCTGTAAAAACTGACTAAATATGTGTCAATTGGGAATACATCTGTTTTACCATCTGCAGAAGTGGCTTGAGACTTTATATTTATGTTAGAAGAAAATCAGTGAGAGACCAATGTAACTGCTGCAAATTTTTGAATGATGAATAAAAATGTAATTCAGAAGACATCCCAAAAGAATGAGCAGGAGTTTTCAAAAGGAATTAAGACAGCATCAGTAAGCAGAGAATAAGATTTCATGAAGGTGAACTTTGCCAAAGGCAGATGACCTAGTGAGAAAAATAGTTCTGAGTTATGGGTTACCAGAGGTTATTGTGCACTTGATCAAGAACAGTCTGGTAGAGTACAATGAGTAAAAATGGTGTGGAAAGAGTCCAGATGGATCTGAAAGACAGAAAAACTATTCAGTGCAGCAACACATTCACTGAAATTAGAGCTGAAAATGGAATAATCATAGAATCATAGAATCATTATGGTTGGAAAAGACTTCCAAGATCATCTGATCCAACCATCCCCCTACCACCAATATCACCCACAGCACCATGTCCCTAAGTACTATGTCCAATCTTTCCTTAAACACCCCCAGGGACGGTGACTCCACCACCTCCCTGGGCAAACCATTCCAATGCCTAACTATTCTTTCCATGAAGAAATTTCTCCTAATTTCCAACCTAACACCCCTCAACCCCCCCCCCCCCCCCCCCCCCCGGCACAACTAGAGGCCATTCCCTCTTGTCTCCCCTGAGCTTCCTCTTCTCCAAACTAAACAACCCCAGTTCCTTCAGCCACTCCTCAGAGGACTTGTGTTCCAGACCCTTCACCAGCTTTGTAACCCTTCTCTGGACATGCTCCAGGGCCTCAATGTCTTTCTTGTAGTGAGTGACCCAAAACTGAACACAGTACTAGAGCTGCGGCCTCACCAGACTAGAATACAATGGAGCAATCACCTCCCCGGTCCTGTTGGCTACATTATTCCTGATACAAGCCAGGATACCATTGGCTTCTTGGCCACCTGGGCACACTGCTGGCTCATGTTCAGGCGAGCATTGAACAACACCCCCAGATCCTTTTCCTCTGCACAGCTTCATAGCCACTCTGCCACGCTGAAATTCATCCCATTGGCCTCTGCCCATTGATCCGACCTGACCAGGTCCCTCTGCAGGGCCTTCCTGCCCTCCGGCAAATCAACACTACCTCCTAACTTGGTGTCGTATGCAAACTTACTGCAAACTTACAGTAGGGAGACAGTGAGATTTATTGCCTATTACTAATAAGCTAGAGAAGAGAGAAACAGAGGAAAGAAACCAAAAACAACTTGCCCCCATCCAGCCTCTTCCACCTCCTCCCCCCAAGTGGCACAGGGGAACGGGGGTCTGGGGGTTGCGGTCAGTCAATAGCACTTTGTCTCCACCGCTCCTTCTCAGTCACAGCCCTTCTCTGTGGGGTCCCTCCCACAGGATGTTGTCCTTCCCAAACTGATCCTGTGTGGGCTTCCCACAGGCAGCAGCTCTTCAAGCACTGCTCCAGATAGGGGTCTGTACCATGGAGTCCATCCATCAGGAGCAAACTGCTCCAACCTGGGTCCCCCACGGGCAGCAGCTCCCCACAGACCCCCTGCTCCTGCATGGGCTCCTCTCCACAGCCTGTAGCTCCGGCCTGGAATCTGTTCTGGCAGGGGTCCTCCATAGGCCGCAGCCTCCATCAGTGCTGGTCCATCTGCTCCACCGTGGTCTCCTCCACAGGTTGCAGCATGGAACCCTGCTCCACTGTAGTACACCATGGGCTGCAGGGTGGACAACCTGCTTCACCATGGTCCTCACCACAAGCCACAGGGGGACTTCTGCTCTGGTGCCTGAAGAAACTTGCCCTCTCTTTCTTCACAAACTTTGGTGTCTGCAAGGCTGTTTCTCACTCCCCTCTCTCTCCCAGCTGCTGTTCTGCAGCAGGTTTTTTTTTTTTTTTTTTTTTTTTTTTTTTTTTTTTTTTTTTTTTTTTCCCTTTCTTAAATATGCTCTCACAGAAGTGCAAACAATATCGCTTATTGGCCCAGCTCTGGCCAGCAGCAGGGCCCTTATCTAACATGGGGCAGCTTCTGGATTCTTCTCGCAGAAGCTACCCCTATGCCCAACCCCCCCCCTCCCCCCCCCGCTACCAAAATCTTGCCGCGTAAACCCGCTACAAATGTGTGCTTGTTCTTTTTGAGATTAGACAGACTACATTTTATTCATGCCTAGGCAAGTAAAGTAGTAGTAGGAAATCAGAGGTGAAAGAGAAGAAAAGGGTAGCCAGTAGTATTCTTCTGTATGCCTCCTGGAGCAGGTCCCAGCAATGTTAATTACTATACTGCTATTAGCTTCAGTGTTGTCTCCTTTCTTTTGAATTTCCTGAGGGACTTCTAAAACCATGAACACTTATGGCTATATAGGAAGCAAGGTTTATTTTTCATTTCTATTTTGGTCTTAGCTAAATGCTGGAAATATGATCAAGGAATATAAAAGAATAATTGAAAACACCATGATTAGCATTCCTTTATGCTGTATAACATCTTATTACATTGTTGTTGTTGTTAGTGGTGGTGGTGTTTTTTTTTCCTATCATGATTCATAGTTTGCTTCAGTGAATCCAAAATAGCCCAAAAACAATATAAAAAAATTACAAATCTTTCAAAGATATTTCAAGAAAGATAGGTGTAGTTCTATATTCAGTGTTCATTGCCCACCACAAGTGAGAGCACAAAACTTAACAAAGAATAGATAGAAACAGTTACATATGAATAGCACAACCAGGAAAAAAAAAAAAAAAAAAAAAAAGGAATATACAGTAGGAATCTGGATTTTGGAAATAAAAAATAGCAAAAAGTGTACCTATGCTGACGGTTAATGATAAAGGAATGGTTGAGACTAAAAATCCTCAAGATTATCCAGACTTGAAATTTTGAGACAAAGCTCATAGTAATGTAGATATTTCTGCAAATATATTCTCTTCTTCAAGGAGTAATGGCTTTAAACTAAAAGAGGGTAGATTTAGATTAGATATAAGGAAGAAATTCTTTACTCCGAGGATGGTGAGGCACTGGAGCAGGTTGCCCAGAGAAACTGTGGATGTTGCATCCCTGGAAGTGTTTAAGTCCAGATTGGATGGGGCTTTGGACAACCTGGTCTAGTGGCAGGGGGGTTGGAACTAAATGATCTTTAAGGTTCATTCCAACCCAAATCATTTTATGGTTCTATGATTCTCCCAAGAAGCCATACCCGTCCTTTCTATCTATATCCACTGATGATTCCTCTACACAGAGATTCTTTTTCTCTTTGTGATTGTTTCTGTTTGTTCTGGATCAAATTTTTTCATCTTTCTGTCATTTCTTAAAATATGATTAAAAATGAGGCAATGGCTTTGATTAAATGAAAAACAATAGTCCTGCCACCATGAGTCACTGTGAAGAACCTGACCTGGTCTTCTCAATACCCTGTAGGTACTGGGGGACTGCTCTTAGATACCTCATGAAGCCACACCTTCTCCTGTTCAAATAAGTCCCCAGTCCTGCAGACTCTGCTGACAGGGTGAAAGCTCAAGTCTTGGATTGGGCCACCCCCTGGACTGACCCCTTTTTATTGTTTTATTGACAACTTTCTTGTATGGGGGGGGGGGGGGGGACACGGGACGGGACGGGGACAAAGCTGAACACAGTTCTTTGTATGTAGTTTAATGCACACATCAAAGCCTGAAACTCAGATTTATGTAAGAATAGAGCTTTTTCAAAGAGAAAGACTGGGTGCTTCATTGACATAATCTGTGTTAACAGTTCAGTTCCATAACAGTTATAAATACTCAGTGTTGTAGAGAAATGCTGAAGGAAAAATGACGATTTACTCATATCCTGTTCATTCATATCAATCCCAGTAAATATGATGAGAACAAATAACATGGTAAATACTTGTGTATGTGTAAAAGGAAGTTACCTTGTGTTAGAAAATGTGCTATTTCTACTTGACATATCCAGAAAGAGAACTGAACTGTTGAACAACTTTGTTAAATGGTATTAAGAGGTAGTTGCCTTGTCTAAAGAAATATGATTAATTTTAAGTTCATAAAATGTAACTGTATGTGATTAATCCTATTTAAATAATAAATTTTAAAAGAATTTATGGTAAGCTCTTGATTTAACTGAACTTTAAATATTATGATAAAAGACATATGTAGTACCTTATAGTATACATTCTTCCTGAAGGTGTTTTCTGGCCTGGTTTCTGACTGTAAGGAGTGTTATATATAAATGATGAATGATTTTGGCATTGAAGTGATATGCTAACTTTTTGAAAAGCAGACAAATAGATGTGTATATATTTATGTATATAGATGCATGTATATACATGTAAATATATATGTATATAGTTTTGGACTCCTCATACTCATCAAAGATGAAATCTGTGGCTTGACACTTTGATTTTCAAGTTCAACTTTCATAAACTCAAGTCCTTTAGGCAAAGAATGAATACAGTGCTCACTTTGTTTACAAACAAACTTATATACTTTTCTTACAAACAAACACTCCAGAGACTTTCAGTCAGAGAACATAAACTGAAGCAAGTTAGCAAACAGTATTGAAACACGATGCATGTACAGGTGGTAGTTTAGGCAGGACTGGTCACAATGTCTGCATAGATGCCCATCCTCAAAGGCAAATCAGCAGGGTGCCACCTTCAGCGGCGCTGTTTTCAAAAATGACAGCTTCAGGGACATAACCTATTTCATGGTCCATGATATGAGCCTGTCATCCTTTTGTATACCTGGCATATAGTTATATATGCCTCATGTGTTGCAAATGGAAGTAAATTCCCTTTCTGAAAACAATTTCACAGTCAGGCCAGTATCTGTGTTAAGATAAAAAACAGTTTCTTGCAAGAATTTCTTTCACAGCATGGTTCTTCCAGGTATAATGGTCAGTCTGATGGAAACAAGTCTAGAATGAGAATGGGAAGGGAAGCGATGAAGGAAATTCAGAAACACTCTAAGAAATAGAAAGATATAAAAGGGGAGATGTAGGCAAGGGTAAAGTTTAAAGTCCTTGAAGCAGTGTAAGAGGTTTCTGAAATTCTTATAGAAAAAATATTAATGCAAGCAGCACACAGAGAAGAAAGATCAGAGCTTGAACAGATGATCAGCAAGGTAAACAAGATTTTCACAGCTAAATCATAAATAAACAAAGTCATGGGGATCATGCTTTAGGAGTATTTGTTGTTGTAGTTGATTCATTTTTCCTTATTTATTAAACTAAATCTGGTAACACAAGCTTAAGCCAACTATGTTACTTATCATCATTTCTCACTTGAATTAATGTAAGGGGAAATTGAAAGCAAAGAAAACTCTGCTGCTTTACTCCAGTAAGAATAAGTAAGTTGCTTTGCACACAGAATACAAAATCTGGGAAACATTTTGTCTGGGTAATGTTCTTTCTAGATACATGTGCTTTCCTTTATGTTGCATATAACTTGTTGTAGTACAGGCTGTATCAGAAATTATGAAAAAGTAATAAATGACATGCATATAAATAAAGCAGATGATTGTTTAATGTAGTTAAGATGTGTTGGCCTGGTCTTGACTTTGCATGTGTTTTACTTCACTGGTAGCTGAAAATAAGAAAAAATATGTCTTTTACTGAAAGTTCTTTCCTTAATGATGCTTCTCACCTGGCTGACAGCAAAACTGGTACTCCTACAGTGTTATCACTGTATACAGAGCTGTGGTCCTCACCAAAGACATGAAGAATGGAAGAGAAGGTGCCTAGTTTTCACTTTAAAAACTTTGCAAGGTTCACTGCTTCCACCTGTAAAGTTATCTTGGGGAATGTGAAATGAAGGAAACTCATCACCCAGTTTGAAATTGTATTACTGATTTTCCCCCTAAAGCTCCCTAAAAGATAGCAATCCTGAGATAAGTCACCTCAGTTGTTGAAAAGATAGAGTGGTGCCTAGGTAGAAGCAACAGCAGCTTCAGCTTGTCACTAACAGCTTGTTAGTGTGACTGTGATTTAGAGAAGCAAAGGAAGAACTAATCCCCTCTCTAACACATAAGATGCAGTCTAGATTTTTTAGACTGAGTGCTGGAAGTTAGTTATATAAATCCAAAAATCCCTGGAGTAAGTCCCTCCTCCCTCTTTCCTTACCATGGAGATATGGTGCAATGGTAGGACTTTTTTGTAATGGATATTTCAGTGAACTAGATGTACCAGATTACTGTGGGCATCTGTGGGCTCTACTGTGAGCTAGTAATCTTCTTCTCAGTAGAAATGTATGTTTTGCGTCTTTATGTTTTGCCTCCATCTGTACTTTGTCCCTTGCTTCCACAATTAATGCAGAGGAACAGTCCCTTCTCTTTACCTGAGAGAAAGAATTATATATTTTGCAATGTAAGCTTTCTTCATTAGAGGGAAAAATTTATGTTGTTTCTTCATGAATACAAATCTACTCTGAAGTAAATATTCAATGTATCAAGTAGTGTGGGTATAATGCAGTGTGGAATGTGCTGTTTACAGATAGAAATAATTTCATAGTTACTGAGTTACTGATTACTATGTTAATGCTTCACAAAATCACTTTTAAAACAATCACATGGGAAGAGAAGAGAAAATACCCTCAAACCTCAGTTAGTTACTCTGGCTAACTTAAGTTTGTCAATTCTTCTAACAATATAACATTTAATATAGATCCACTTCTCAAAAGGGAGTTTTAGAAACAATGGGCTGAGCCTTAATACCATGTCTCACAATCCCTGTGTATGACAAGAGACTGGATTTGCTTCAATTTTCCTTCAGTATATGTAAACTATTGGTAGCACACCCAAATAACTGGAATCAAAGATTAATGGCATAAATGTATTTGGCAAGCAGAAATATTAAATAAAGTAGTTCAGGCTCATTTAAACCAACAAGATGCTGTTTTGTTCCTCCTCCCCTCCCCTCTCCACCCCACCACCCACACACATTTCCAGGCACATGGAAAAAATGTATTTGAACAGATTTTGCTTGTGTAGAACATTTATAGATGGCATATTGCTTACATCAAACACATACAAATTTTACCCACTGGTAATTCCCTTCTGCCTGATATCACCTGAGTGTGATATATTTCTCTTGCTATGATATTAAGAGATAGACTCTGAGCTGATACAACTTGCTTGTTTTATTGCTAGCCTAGAGGGGAATGAAAACATTTGTAAGTATAAAAATTAGTGTTTGTTGTCTTTGCCTTCTTCTGCCTCCTGAGATTTCCCCTCTGGACTAAGAAAGATGTGTCTGGAGGTTAAAAGACATGGCATAGTGGACAAATTGAACTTCAGAATTGAAAGGTCATTTCAAGCAAATTTTATATTTCCCCTGTGGTGGTCTATTGCAAATAAATTTTGGTCTAATGGCTGCACTTGTACTAGCTTTGGATATAAAAGATTAATAGATTTTTATAGAATCTGATGTCAGAAGGGACCGTTAGAACATATAGCCTGACTACCTGAAAATCAGGTCATTACATTTCACTAAGTTGCCCTTATGTTTGGTCTGATGGTTGTCCAGTACCATGTCCAGGTGGTTTTTGAAGATCTCCAAGGAGAGAGACTCCATCACTTCTCTGGACAGCCTGTGCCTGTGCTCCATCACCTTTGCTAAAATGATTCCTGCTGTTCAGAGAGAACCTCCTCTATTTTAGTTTGTGCCCATTGTCTCTTGTCCTGTCCCTGGGCACCACTAAAATGAGCATAGTAATGTCTTCTTTTCATCCTCCCATCAGATATTTGTATACATTGATAAGATCCCTTCTGAGTCTTCTCTTCTGCAGGCTAAACAGTCCCAGATCTCTGTTATAAAAATTATGCAAGTCAAATACCAACAGGGTTTGACTCTAGGTTTCTGCAATGTTAATAAACCATAAATAAATAAATAAATAAAAATCTTTTACAGAGTTAAAGTTACAACAGCTCAAGCTGTGTGTCTTTGAGGAGGGATCCCAGAGAAATCCTTTGGCAATTATGACCTCACACTCTACATTCCCAACCCCTCACCTGACAGTCCAGATCAGTAGTAATATTAGGTTTGGAGTTCTTTCTGCTCTGGATTGGTTTCTTTCATTGTCTCTAGGCGAGAAGTTTTCTCCTGTCTTCAGGGTTATAGAATCCACTGATGGTTGCAGAGTCTGTCAGTGTAGTCTCTCTTTCTTCCTTATCTTCTAGTTCAAGCCAGCTCTATGGCCTTCCTTACTTGTAACAGGGAATATGTTCAACAACCTGCAGCCTTATACTTCAGAAAATTGTGCTTGTGCTAGTAAGATGCAAATAGCACGCTAAATTGCACAACACTCTCTCAGCCTCTCCTAATAGGAGAGCTGCTCCACTCCATTCAACATTATGGCCCTCCACACTGGCCCTCTCCAGTAGCTCCTTATCTTGTACTGGGGTCGAGAACTGGATCACCTCCCTCAACTTGTTGGCAATACTTTGCCCAATGCATCCCATGATAGCATAGCCTTCTTTGTTGCAAGGGCACATTGCTGGCTCATGTCCACTTCCAAAGGATTTATTTCAACAATTTTTTAAAGAAAAAATGTTATTAGTGTTTTCAAGATGAAAATTTTTTTTCCATTTATTGACAGAATATGAACTTGTGAACTGAAATTAAGAATGCCAAAAGAACAATCTATTTTTTTTTTGATAGGGATGAGAAATAATTTTAATTAAAAATAATTTTTCTAAATCTAGACTATGTTGGAAGGAAAATCAATATACATTGGAAATATTCATCATGAAAGTTATTTCCTGCTATATCTTGTTAGTTAGTCAAACACCCTTTCAGATTAGGGGTTTTTCCTTTCCCACTTACAGTTTTAATTTATCTTGTTTTCAGTTTCCATTAAAATCAGTAATGACTTGCATTCCTTTCTTGTGCATCTGCAGGCCTATATTTGCCTTACAATAAATAAATTTTATTTGAATGGGCCAGTTTTTCAAATGATCCATATTACTGTGCAGTTAACTGCAAACATTATTTCTTAACATTTCACCAAGCCTTCTAGCTTTAATAATTTTATAAGTACTGATTTTATATTCACTTCTAGATCATTAATGAAAATTCTGACATATTTATATCAATCGCTTCAAAATCTCATAAGGAACTTCAGTTCATTAGCTTCTTTTGAGTTCAGTGTCTTCAGTTCTTTCAGTATCAATCCACTCTTGGTGATCTTCAGAAGTTCTCTGGACATGCTCCTGGGCAGCCTTTAAGTGGCCTTGCTTGTGCAGGGGGCATTGGACAAGATAACTTCCAGAGACCCCTTCTAATCTCAACCATTCTCTGATATTGATAATAAACTAGGATATTGTAATTCAGTGTTAGATAAAAACCATAAATCAGTCAAAATATGTTGTATAGAAATACCTCTGCATTAATTCAATCAACCAAACTGGTAGTGAGCTCACTTCTGGATTTCCCAGAATTTATTAAAAATTGTTTACAGGTCATAAAATTCTGGAGCCATCTCTTTTCAGATGAAAATTTTCCTTAGATCTTTACAAATTACTGGATACCGTTTCATAAACATTCCAATCTTTTTTTCCCAGTGTTTTCAAATAAACAACAACAACAAAATCTCCCAAAGATCTATTTCTATAATTCCACTTCTTTGCAAATATAGCACAGAACAGTTATTGAGGACTATTTGCATCACTCATCAACTTTATTAGTTCTCTCTTTCATAGGTCACAAGTTAGTTTAAAATTCTTTAGTTTCTAATTAATATATTCAAAACACTATTTTTTTTTACTTACCCCAAGTATATTTTCCCCTGATAGAACTGGCATTTTTAGAATCCTAGAATGGCTTATGTTGGAAAGGACCTTAAATATCATCTAGTTCCAACCTCCCTGCCATGGCCAGGAATGCCACCCCTAGATCAAGTTGCCCAGGGCCTTATCCAATATAGTGTTGAACACCTCCAGGAATGGGGCATCCACAGCTTCTCTGGGCAACCTGTGCCACTGCCTCATCACCCTCTGAGTGAAGAATTTCCTTCTAACCTCTAATCTAAATCTCCCCTCTTTTAGTTTAAAGCTATTCCCCTTTGTCTTGTCATTTTCAGCCTGAGCAAAAAGTCACTCTCCATCTTTTTTATAAACCCCCTTTAAGTATTGAGAAGCTGCAATAATGTCACCCTGGAGCCTTCTCTTTTTTCAGGCTGAACATTCCCAGCTATCTCAGCCTTTCTTCTTAAGAGAGGTCCTCTGATCACCTTGTGGCCCTCCTCTAGAAGTTTTCTAACATATTTATATAGTAAATACAAATATATATATATACATATAAAATAAATTATAAATGCATATTATATAAATTATAAATTATTTTCAAGTCATTGCTTTAATAGTTGTTGCCTTGGCTTATCCTGTGCTGCAAGTTATTATTATTATTATTTATTTATTATTATTATTTTAATTCGGTGTGTATTAATCAGATAGATCTCTTGGTTCTCAGTTACTGTAAAATTTTGTTTTATGTCTTCTCTACTCATACATATATTTTCATATGATAACCAAAGCAGAAAAGCAATTAAAAAAAAAATAAAATCCAGACACAACTTAAAACAGCCTTGTTGTATAATTAGACACATATTTCCAGCTTTTTGGCTTAAAAAGAGAGATGTGCTATTCTGTGGCAATAAGATGTTTGATAATTATACTCAAAATACACTTTAGAAATTGCATAATTTAATTCCATTAGAAAGACCTCTGTTTTCTATGTGATGATGTAGCTGAGGCATTTCTTATTCAAGTCTGAAACTTAGCTTTTGCCATCCTTCCATATCAACCTCCTTATGTTAGTGGACCAGCAGGGATTTCAGCTATCAGGATTTTGTTTATTCAAGAACAGAGAAAATGAAAGATGTATGTAGTGTTTTTCAAAGGCATAGTGGCGGTGGTGATCTAATAGCAAAGACAGTGAATGAGCACATAGTTTTGGTTGGCTGGATAACATTCAGATGTCAAGCCACAGAGATGATATTTTTATTCAGAATATAAAAGTAACTCTGTGTTATACTTTCCTTCTCAAAATCGGTTATCTAGATGCCCTCTGGGCAGTCTCTAAGGCAGGAAGTCTGGATGTGCATTTGCAAATGGTTTCTCAGTTCTCAGCTGATGAACTGGGGAGAACTAACCTGATGATGTAGAATCACCAGTAGGCTACTGTACGATACAGAGGGAACTGGACTGTGTAGTTTCTGCTTCAGTGAAGTTCGTTGGTGCCTAGTGTGCCAGAATGCAGTTACATTCAAAAAGAGGCTAGAATCAAAGAGGAGAAAAAGACAAAATTGTAAACCAGAGATGTGGGTTACTTGAGTGTGATCTATGCATCCTGTCAGCAACTAATAAATATTTAATTGTAATTAATTGACATTAAGGATCAGGGTTTATATGTTTCTTCTTTACAGAGAGTAAATGCAGTTCTGTAGAGGTCAACACCAATCCTCAGTACCACAGAAATTCTTAGAATAGCTTATGGTTCTCTGCATGTGAAAGAATTTTCTGTCATTAAAGTAAATAAATAAATAAATAAATAAATAAATAAATAAATAAATAAAAGACCAAGTTCTCCCTCTGACTATGCATAAATAAGAACATCCATTGATGTTTTTCAGTAAAAGATGAATCTAAATTATCCCAGGAATTTGTTACATCTCTAATTCATGGTAACTATCTTTTGTATAAGCATCAACGGTGTTAACTTTTATAAGTGTACGCTCTCTACCATATTGAAAAATTGGCAGATGAAGGAAACAGCAATTTTTTTGAAAGCGTTAAAACATAAAGAGTTAGAATTTTGATTTAAATAATATAAACTGGCATGTTTGGAAACATATCTATACATGTAAGTGCATTTACTGTTTAGTAAATTGCATATTCAACTTAAAATGTATTTTAGAAGATATAAGCAACTTAACTTTACGTTAAAAAGACTGGGATGAAGTAATTGTGTCCCAGCTGACACAAGTTAATGTACTAAAATAATTGGTTTTAGAAGTAACTCTATTATTCAGAGCCAAATAGTGCACCTGATGAACAATATTAATTATTTTTCTAGAAATGTTTGTGATACAGGCGTTTTTATTTCAGACAAGAAATCATCATTTACTTAGGGCTTAAAGACAGTACTACATTCCTCTTATTTTATTTTAATATAGGATTATATCTAATTGCTTTGATAAGTAATTATAAGCTTAATTTATATGCAAGTTTAATTTAAATTTAAATATGTTTTTAGAAAAAAAAATCATTTTCTTTTACTAATACATTGCTTATATAACACTTTCTCTACAGATCTAAAAAAAAGAGAACACTAAAGAAAAAATGCTGTAACCTGTACATGAAGCATACGAGAATCTGTCAGCTCAATTTCATCATGTAGCTAGAGTATAACTACTTAATGGGGTTAATATACAGACATCTTCAAGAGCCAATGGCTATCTTCTACAGTGGTTTGTGGACTGCAGTTAAAGCCTTTTTTTTTTTTTTTTTTTTTTTATGACAAGGATTGCAAGTCCACAAAAACTTTCATAATAGTCTGCATTCATTGGCAATATTAGAGCTAATATTATCTCCAGTATGTGCTTATTAAGTTCAAAACTTTGAGTGGCACCTTGACTTTTGTAGCCTCTGGATGCCAGCTGGATGAGGTTATAAACCTAACACAGTAGTTTATACAAACATTATTTTTCTGTATCCAAGAAGCAAGCCCCAAGCAGTTGAACAGAAGGAAGCATTTTCTCCTTCCTTGAACAAAGAAGAAAATTAATTTTGCCTGCATTTCAGTCTTCAGTGTGATAAAGTCAATGGAATGTTAAGAAGCTTAGTAAATAAGTCATTTGGTGATTCGTACAGAGAAAAAGACCTATAAAGATATATGGCTACATGATAGCTTTAGTCATTTAAACACTGTAATCTGACAGCTAAATCTATTCCCTGCAATAAGGAGTAAGTCAAAGAATTACACAAAGCAGTGCATTAAATTATATAAAGCTATTCATAGTCACACACAGGCCACTACTGATCTGTCACAGATGATCTTTGCATAAATGCACCTAATCATTGAAGGACAAACAATTTTAAAGATTTATTTATTCATTAAGCAATTTATTAACAATTATGGCCCATTTGAATACATTCTCTACATATAATCTGTGTCAACATTTGCATTTGTCATTGTAAAACAAAATGATGACAACAAAAAGTGACCTTTTACAGTTCTTTCTTAACAGTGTAATTTATTACAATGGCAAGTATGAAGCTGTAGATAATATCTGCAGTTTGCTAAATAAATCTTTCTTAAATTAGTTAGCTGCAGCTAAAACAAAATCTTCTAAGGAATTTAAATTACTTTGGAGTTACCATGGTTCCCTGGTATTCCCTCCATCATAATGCAAATTAAATAAATGGGACTTAAATGTCATAACAGCATCAGAACGTTTGAAGTTCATACACGCCCTTTGTGATCACTTGATTCAGCAGGGTCTCAGTGGTCCCTATGAGACAGATTATATTGAGAAAAGGCATATACGTTTAAAAAAAATGCTTACTAGATAACAGAATATTCACATCTCCTTGCCACATCTCACATGCTGTTTTCTGTTGATTTCTTCTGACTGAAAATACTTTCATGTAAAATATTAAGAACTATAGGCTATTGTGATAGCATAAAAATTCCCCAAACCAAAACAGAGCAACAGACTATGTATTGAATAAAAATATGTATTAAATAATATATTTTTTTCAATAAACATTTAGTTATTTGCTTGCAGAAATAAAATTAAACTAAGGTTTATTTATTAGGTTTTATTTATTAATTTGCTCGCTCACTTACCATGGCCATTTTCACGTAAACAGCCTTGAAGAATTTTTAGGAGGTTTGTGTGGATACTACTCAGTACTCAGTAAAGGTCCTGGAAAGCACTATCTCTAATTAAGAGCGAACACATATTAAAATTTGTTACTTAGGCCTTAATTGCCCATGTGTATGTGTACCAAGTCTTTTTACTTTAGTCTGAGATTTTATAGATGTAGAGCAAGAAAGGCAGTCTTAAAAGACGGAGGAAATCTCTTTCATCTCAGTCAGAATATATTGTTTCTGTGATTTTGTGGACACATACATTCATAACATACATTATGCTTCGCTGGGTTAAAAACTGGCTGGATAGCCGGGCCCAAAGAGTCGTGGTTAAGGGAGTTAAATCCAGTTGGAGGCCGGTCACTAGTGGAGTCCCCCAGGGCTCAGTACTGGGGCCAGTTCTCTTTAACATCTTTATCGATGATCTGGATGAGGGGATCGAGTGCACCCTCAGTAAGTTTGCAGACGACACCAAGTTAGGTGCGTGTGTCGATCTGCTCGAGGGTAGGAAGGCTCTGCAGGAAGATCTGGATAGGCTGGACCAATGGGCTGAGGCCAACTGTATGACATTCAACAAGGCCAAGTGCCAGGTCCTGCACCTGGGGCACAACAACCCCAAGCAGCGCTACAGGCTGAGAGATGAGTGGTTGGAAAGCTGCCTGGCAGAGAAGGACCTGGGAGTATTTGTTGATAATCGGCTGAATATGAGCTAGCAGTGTGCTCAGGCGGCCAAGAAGGCCAACAGCATCCTGGCTTTTATAAGAAACAGTGTGGCCAGCAGGGCTAGGGAAGTGATTGTCCCCCTGTACTTGGCTCTGGTGAGGCCGCACCTCGAGTACTGTGTTCAGTTTTGGGCCTCTTTCTACAGAGAAGGACACTGAGGTGCTCGAGCGAGTCCAGCTGGTGAGGGGTCTGGAGAACAAGTCTTATGAGGAGCAACTGAGGGAGGGGTCCCAGTGAGGGGAGCTTACAAGGAGGGGCTGATTGTTCAGCCTGGAGAAGAGGAGGCTCAGGGGTGACATTACTGCGCTCTATAGGTACCTTAAAGGAGGCTGTAGCGAGGTGGGGGTTGGTCTATTCTCCCACGTGCCTGCTGACAGGATGAGGGGGAATGGGCTAAAGTTACGCCAGGGGAGGTTTAGGTTGGATATTAGAAAGAACTTCTTTATTGAAAGGGTTGTTAGGCATTGGAATGGGCTGCCCAGGGAAGTGGTTGAGTCACCATCCCTGGAGGTCTTTAAAAGACATTTAGATGTAGAGCTGAGTGATATGGTTTAGTGGTTTAGTGGAGGACTTGTTAGTGTTAGGTCAGAGGTTGGACTAGGTGATCTTGGAGGTCTCTTCCAACCTAGATGATTCTGTGATTCTGTGAAGCATGAAAACTTCTATACAGGAACTATATCATACAGCAATTTTCCTGAAACATGTTAATAATGGGAACATAGACTCATTTTACAGTAATCTGTCCAAAAGACCACTTCTGGAAGTTTTTTGTGTCCTCACACTCATTTTTTTCAAACATCTGATCTGTCCTCTTGCCTGGCTAGCTGCATTGTATTGCAGCATCTTCTTTGGGAAGCAATACAAAATCATGGTCTTCAGAAATGCTTCTTTCTCTGATGTCTCTCCATTTATTTTCAAGTCTCGTTCCTAGAAAGATCAGGAAGTAGAGGAAGCAGGCTCTCAGAAAAATAAAAACAGAAAACAAAGAAACAAACCAAGAAAAAGGATTTTTTTTCTTTTTATAAAAGCTATTAACAATTTTTGTATTTTTATTTTTATTTATATATTTATTTTTCCCCCAGTCTGCTCCCTCTTATTCTGATCACTTAGAGAATTGTTATAACCTATTACAGCTTGCTCAGGTCTTTTGCTGTAAGGCTCTCTCTCTCTTGACAACATCTATTTGATTTAGTTCGTATTAAATCAATATATATATATACGAACAGGTATAAATAGGAGAGTGGAAAATAAAAAAGGATTAAATGAACACCAATATTATATATTTTTTATTTAAATAAATGTTTCTTCAGTCTAATCAGGAGTATTTGATTCTAAAGCATCCATTTATGGTTTGAAAAGTCACCTAAAGATATGGACTACTCATTCTATATTCTGAGTAATTTCTGTTTAATTTACTGAAAAAAGAACAAGTTTTACTATTTCCAGTGCTCAGAGTCAGTAAATCCATATTTTATTCCACCTCATTTGTCTTGATGAACAGAGAAAACTGGAAGATAAATTCTTGCTCAATGGCTAAATTGTCTTTGAAAGGGTTGGTAGTTGTCCTGCTAAGACATCAAATAGTAGTAATTCTACAGTATGAATTCTAGGTATTTTGAGAATGTCATTTATTGATCTGATATCAGCTTTTACCTCAAACAAAATGTGACATTATTGGTTTTGATGAATATGACGATAGGGATTTGGCAACTCTATAAGTACCTATAGAGTTAGAGTTGCTGACTATATTACTTAAAAATTTTAAATTTGTTGGTTGTGAACAGTTGTTTACCTGAGAATTTTAGTATGCAAAACAAAATTGCCTGCTTCTGAAAGGAATGATTCTAATTTGTGAAACATTTTTTTTTCTTTTCTTTCTCCTTTTTCTCCTCGTTGCTTTCTGATAGCTATTATTTTTCTGTCTCTTGAAGCTTATTTAACTTGAAAAGCATATGCTAGAAAAATGATACACACAAAAGACAATGTTCAGGAATGTTTTTTTCCTCCGAGGCAGAGGAAACTCATCCCTACTGTGACTATTGAAATGAGTAGAACAACATCAAACATGCTTTTAGGTGTATTTAATGAACAAAGAGAAAAACAGATGTTTTTATTCTTGCTGGTTTTTGTTTTTGTTTATAAGTAAAGGCAGCTAGTCTAAGTGTCTCTTTTCCAGCCTTGGAAGCAGTACAGCAGTTCTGGTATAATGTTCTGGTCAAGTTCAACACAAACCCAGTTATAGCTAACCCTCAAACTTTTTGAAAACCCATAGGATTAGTGAGAGTCTTAATAAACTGCCTAATTTGTAATCTGCTACTTATCCATAGTAACTGATGGAGGGAAGAAGGGAATAGGGGTCTTTTAGAAAGTTCTCAGAAATTGGAATTCTCTCATATCAAATTAGGAAATGGAAGTTACCAGGAACATCTAAAAATATTTCTGTGTTACCGTTATAACCTTAATTATTTTGTTAGTTGACAGTCCCCTCTGTGGGAAATAAGACTGGCTAAATTTATAGCTGGGAAAAGTTGCTGCAGCACGAACTTGATTATAAAGTTTAAATATAAGCTATCCTGAGCCTCAGTGACAGTCTGCTTTTACTGTCTAATAATTCTGAATTTGAAATATGCAGAGTGGCAGATTTTACTTTACTAATAACAAATAATTGTTCTACTTCATATAGAAAGATGTTTTGGAAGAGGTTGTTCTTAATTTACTTGTCTATTTGGTCATGGAAACTGGCTTAGCCTCCCACCAGCAGAGAAATAGCTCATGGAAGATTCACCTAAGGATTAATATACAGTTGTGCCCAAACAATATGCAAATATCTTTCTAATTAACCGTGAAAAAGTTATGACAATGTCAACAAAAGAAGAAAGAAGAGTCCACCTTGACTCCAGTTATCTCTTTCTTGTCTTTACCTTATAAAAAGGATCCATCAATATGTCCTCCCTCAAGAGACTATCTTGTTATTTTAAAAATAATTTTACCTCTCCAAATCCAGAAGAGACGTGTGGTATTTAAGATATTCCCTTGAATTATTTCAGTAGCCCTGAAAACAGTTGATTCAGAGTCCTACAGAGTATATAATTTAGTCAAGAAACCTTGACTAAAAGTCATTCTTTACCTTGTATTGAGTAGGTGTCCTGGTTTCAAACTTTATAAGGATTATAAAGAAGTATTCTCTCTTTTTTTTTCTTTTTTTCTTTCTTTCTTTTTTTTTTTTTTTTCCCAAAGACACCTTCCACCATTTTCACACATGATTTTATACAGAAAAAGAACACTAGAAACAAACATCCAAAATTTCCTGGAAAATCAGGATTAAGAAAAAAACTTCAAAATTGTTATCTTTTTAATTTTACTTCAATGTTCTTTTAAAAATATATATATATTTTGACACTCATAACAATATTTGCTGGACTGCTTTATTGAAAGTGTAACTAATTGGCTATTGGATGTAATTACTTTATATTTATTCATATCCAAAGTACTGTGACGAATTTTGATTCACCCAGTATGAGAGAGAGATTAACAAACTGGAACATCAGGTGGAGGGAAAATAAGATGGTCAGTGAGACAGAACACTTGAAATATAGAGACTGAGTAAACTTGTTTTGTGTGTGTGTGTGTATGTTTTTTTCTATGTCTCTGAAGAACACAAAGCTTAGGGGAAGTCGAGTTTAATTTCAGCCTTGTGCTACATAAAACTGTTAATCAGAATGTTGTGGAGTAGAAGAGCTAGAATCTTCTTATATAGCAAAAGGAGAAGAGACAATGTTCACAAAGTGATGCATGGGAAACTGCATATAAGGTGCAATTAGCACTGAGACATATTTTCCACAGGTGTAGTGAAAGCTCTGCTCCTATAGATTTTCAGAATTTGACTGGACAATGCTTTGTGAAACCTGAACTAACTTTGAGATAAGCCCTGCTCTGATCAGGAGGTTGTAGAAGGGATGAGATGATGCCTTTTCCTTAGTTATCTGTATGCTTCTTTAAGTCCATGACAACATAGAAATATAGAATATTTTATGCAAAATAGAAGTTTAATCAATGTGAAAAATATGAATGTTTTTCTTACAGCAATATCAGCATTTAAAAAGCATTTAAAGGTTAGTGACAATATCAGATTTCATTAAACAGACAAAAAGGAAATACCATCCCCAGTTCTGAGCTATATCAAGTACTTGTTCTGGAAAAAATAAATAAATAAATAAAATTAAAAACAAAACAAAACAAAAAATGGAAAGAAATGCTTTTATATTTCCAACCATTTGTTGGCTATCCTAAGAAGGTGATTAATGTACATTCTAAGAAGATAAATAGTTTAAATATGAGGTGGTACAGAATCACAGAATGGATAGTGTTGGAACATACCTTTGGAAATCATCTGCTCCAACCGTCCTTCTCAAGAAGGGCTGCATAATCACCTGCAATCTACAGCTAGATGTTCAGGCAGATTTTGACAATCTCTGAGGGAGACTCCATGACCTTTCTGGGCAACACATGCCAGTGCTCCATCACCTGCACTGTAAAGAAGTGTTTCTTGATGTTCAGTGGGAACCTCCTGTGTACCAGTTTGTGCTCCTTGTCTCTTGTCCTGTCCTGCACCACTGGAAAAAGCCTGTCACTCTCCTCTTTGCACTCTCCCTTCAGGTATTTGTATATGTAGATCCATTCTGAGCACCCTCTTCTCTAGGCTGAACAATCTCAATTCTTTCAGCCTCCCTTCACAGGAGAGCTGTTTCAGCCCCTTTATTGTCATGCCCTCTTTTGGATTCTTTATAGTAGCTGCATTTCTGTCTTGTACTGGGGGGCCCAGAGCTGGACACAGTATTCCAGGTGCAGCCTCAGCAATGCTGAGAAGTGTGGAAGGATCACCTCTCTTGACCTGCTGGCAGTATTTTGCCTAACACAGCCAATAATTCCGTTAGCCTTCTTAGCAGCAAGGGCACATTGCTGACTCAGATTGCATACAGATTTCATATGATACAGATTTCCTATGGTCAGAGAAGTTACTGGACTAAGCTATAACCTGGGAGGCTTGTGCGTAGTCCCGGTGTTTTGCCCAAATCTTCTAATTCTTTTCCATTTATAGTATTTTGGAAGCAATTACTCTACCCAAATTTTACAAACAATATAACTGAAAGACTGCAAATCTTCATGCGAACTGTAAAGATGACTTGCTGCTAATGTCCTTCCTATGTCTTAGTCAGTATTCCAGAGTGACTTTCAGTATAAACAAACTAGATTTGCAAGAATTCTTGCTAACACAGTGTTGTCCTTTTATAGTCACTGCATATACATTCAGTAATTTCTAAATTTACTACCAAATGTATTCTAAAAGTCCTAACGCTGGACTTACACAACGAAGCGTAGTTTCTATGCTCTTCCAAGGAGTATCTTCCTAGACTTACTGCTTAGTTTCTTTTAGTTGTTCATATGGTCATTAGTTCACATATCTAACTCTTCTACATGCCTGAATTAAAGCTTATGTCTAAGTAGTTAGCTCACCTACAAAAGCACCAATTTTTAGAAAAGCTGCAGGGCTGATTGGGAACTATAAACTGTCAAGTACAACTATTTCTGTGCCAGTCATTGACAGAAATAATATATTCATAAAGTATGTATTATATAATCAATAAAAATATTATCATTATAATATATGTAATATAATTTAATAACAATTATTATGTGTATTACATTTAAATATTGAATGGGGCTTTGGTAGAGGACAGTCACACTTCTAAAAGGTGGTAAGAGCTCTTTAAAAGTGTCAATAAACATGTGAGTGACAGTGTTTTGAAGAGCCTGACATAACATTTTACTTCATTAAAAAAACTAATAAAAACCAAAATGACTGAAGTTAATATGATGAAAAGATAGGAGGAAACTAAACATATGTTTTTACCAGGAAAGTGAATCTGTTAACTTAGGTGATTTGAATGTGTAAGTCATCTTACGCAACCAGTATGCATAAAGTCAAATGTTTGAATGCTACCAGCGAAAAAGCTGTTTCCCCTTGGTGACTACCAACTAGCTTTCTAGAACCTTCAATTCACCATATGTTTCTCATTCCAGTTATAACAAAAATATGGTCTTCTAAAGATCTTTTCTTACAGCACTTAGGAATAGCTAGGTTTTGATAAAACCTAATGAAAATACAGTCCAAAGTCTTTGTTCCCCTAATGATAATAACTAAAATAACAGATTTATATCATAGACAAAACCCAACCAACCACCACCACCACCAACAATAACAAAAGGAAAAAAGGGAAAACAAAAAAAAAAAAAAGCAAAACTCATGACAAATACATGGCTCTTAAACTTTCAGGAAGGACTAGGATGGTATGTTAAAACCAAAAATGATGGAAATGTCTGTTGCTCATACTGGCTTGAAAAGTGAGGATAAAAATGTAACTGCTTTAGATATCAACCTTACTTGAGTGTAATATTTTATTAACATTTATAAATCACTCAAAGGCTCACCTTGTTTTGAGTAAGTAGTTTCTATGTGCAGTATGCAAATGAAGAAATAAAGATAAGGAAAGATGGATGTGTCTACTTTGTGGATCCAAATATGCTTTTGTAAGAAGTCAACAAGATTTTTGCTGGTAGAATAATTCAGAGCAGATGTTCTCTCACTGCTACAGCAGAGAACTTCATTTTACCTTAATCGTTTTAGCCCCATAGTGTGCCTCTACATAACTGTTGAGTGTGCACAATAGCTGTTTTTTTTGACATGCAGTCCCTTACTAAATCTTATTTAGTAATACCTTATAGGTAGAATCTGTTCTATATATATTTTTTAACTTCTGGATACAGATACCATCTACAACAAATTAAAAAAATGCATAACACAAAGAAGATACAGGTAATGTATACTGTAAAAAAAATGTTTATATAAAACATGCAGCACGTGGACTAATATGAAACAGGTTATCCAACACCTAGTACTACGCGTGCATATTATTATGGGTCTGAAAAATAGTTTTGAATGTTCATGTCTGATTCATGTGATTTCAATATAAAGTCCATGGAATTTGCTATTAAATAAGTGGAATAAATATTTTATTTATTTATTTATTTATTTAATGTTCTTAAAGAGGCTTACTTGGACACAAAATCTTTCTCTGTGTGTGCCACAGAAAATTAATGCATGTGGCCTTTAAAACTGTACCAGCAGCATTAATTCTTGGAGATGAGATATAAGAAAAGCAAGTTAAGCATTTTAATCAATGATCTGGAGTCATGATCAGCTTTGTAGCCCAGTCTCTAAAATTTTATTAACTCTTGTTCAAAATACCTCAAATAATGAGATAGCTATGACTTCCACTAGAAGACTGGTCTACTTTAATAAAAATATTTGATAGGATATTTTCTTTTTAAGCCCTTGTCTTTTTGCTTGCCTGAGAAAGCTGCAGGTTTAGAACTTCTCAAAATTTAGATGATATTTTGACAATATGCTTTAAAAAACAAATCCTCTTTATACCATCTTCCCTCCCACCTACGTTGTTGACTACTGTAAATTATTGCCTAAAAGCTGTTCTATTCTTGGCATTTTGGTTTGGACTGCTGTGCCCAGGCTTCTTTGCAAAATATTAAGAAACAATCAAATGAAAAAGTGGAAGAAATCCAGAAAAGAACAAAACAGAATGCTAAGAGTTATAGTGACCATTATCTTGTATATGAAGCTGAAAGAGCTAGGTGTTTCTAGATTACAAATGTCCTGAAGAAATGTTGTTCCACTATACAAAGTAAGAGGATAATCTTTTACTTTAACTAGGAAAAGATAAATCAGACACATTTGTCATCAAGAAGGCCTGGTGATCTGAAGGAGACTTTCTATTTATAAGTAGCAAAACATTAGAATAGACCATCTAGTAATGTTGAGGCATTTAAGAAAACATTAGGCACTAATTTGTAAAAGATAGTCTAGGTGTAGCTGACCAATCTTTAGAGCCGATATGACTTCTGAGGTCCGTTCTTATTCATGTATTTCTACATAGCTGTAATTTTACAAATTACAATCTGAAAGTCATTTGAGATTCAAATGTAACTCTGTGAAAGAAGATACTTCTTTGTATGTATGACGAGTGTAAAAAGTGAAATAGAAAATAAGAGAACAGTAACTAAAAGACTGATTCAAAATACGAAGTCATATTTATACAACTATTTTTTTCATTATTTTATTTAGCTGAAAGGAGCACTAGTACTGAATATAGTCATAAGTAATCAAATGATAGGGTACTAAATGTGTGCATGTCTGTAAACATGCATGCAGTCTTGCGTATAAGTTTCACTATTACTCAGTATTAAGATTACTGTGTTAGTCTTAAATGTCCTATATTTCTACATATTTTCTGAAATCAGATAAACTTTTTTTTATCTTCAAAACTACATCTTTTGGTTTTGAAATTTGTGTTCCAAAAATATTGGTAATTTTAATTATTCTTTGGCGGGAATTATTTTACATACTTATTTTTCTACTCTGCTGAGGATGAATTGTGGAAGACTGATGGCAGTTGTGCACTGCAGGTGTAAAGAAATAGGTGAAGAAAATCATTCATTTTTTAGGGTAGTATAAGTACAAAGTGTTATAGATCTACATGTAAAAAGTTCAATAAAAAGGAAGAAATCATAATAATAAAAAACAATAATTGACCTATTATGATATCTTGAACAAGTAGGAGAAGGCTCGCTATTTTATTTATTTATTTTAACTTGTTTTTTGGTTGGGAGGATATGCGTTAGGAGGATTAGAAATGATAAGAGCTAAAATTTAGCGTTTAGCAAAACTGATGGAGTTTTGACACTTCTAGACAATATATCAATCCATTTGTCAAGTAGTGGTTGTTCCCACTTAAAATAAATTGCATAAAAATAATAAACACTAAGCCCAAAAACATATTTACAGATATTTTATTAAATAAAAAGCTACAAACAGACAAAAACAGATCTATGCAAACCTGATTGCTACTGTCAGAGATTGGTAATAATGGTATTATTTGAGTTAATATTGTAACTATATACCTATGAAATTAAATCACCTTTAGCCATACCTTCAAATAGAATCAGCCTATACCTGTTTCTTTATCTCTCTTTATATGAAACAGTTACAAAATGAAAATATAATTCCTCCCTTAAAAACAGATTTCTGTAATAGAAAGCCATGAAAGAAATGGCTATCTGTCAACTTTAGAGTTCCTTTGAAAACTTTAACCTTCTTCAGTATCTATTCACTGTCATGATTTCCTTTTATATCTACTTATTTGTTGGACTGGCTTGTGAAGTGCTTTGAAATAAGTTTAGGCAATGTGATACATAAAAGAAGCTGAAGAAGCATTATACTCCTCAATAGATGCAGATCTGGTGCAGAAAATTGGCAAATCTCTCAAATTCCTATTGACACATGGTTTACAGTAATAGGGTTTATGACTGTAAATATCAATCCCAGGCACAGGAATTCTTTCTTTCTTCCTTCCTTTCTTCCTTTCTCCCTTTCTTCCTTCCTTCCTTCCCTCCTTCCTTTTTCTTCCTTTCTTTTCCTTCCTTCCCTCCTTCCTTTTTCTTCCTTTCTTTTCCTTCCTTCCTTTCTTTTCCTTCCTTCCTTTCTTTTCCTTCCTTCCTTCCTTCCTTCCTTCCTTCCTTCCTTCCTTCCTTCCTTCCTTCCTTTTTCCCTTTTAATCTAGATTTTTTCTAATTCAAAGCTGTTTACCAAAGGGAAACAGATCATTCTTCATCCCCTTTACTTTTTCCACATATTTGTTTTCAGTGTTTCTCCCAATCTTCATTGTTTAAAAATGTTTGCTGGAACAGTTTATTGTTTTTATTGCACACAAGATACAAATGTAAAGGTTATGCAGTTCAGCTCAGGTGAATCTGATGCACATTAGGGGAAAACAATAGTAAAAACAGCATTAATGCATGACTTGCAACTGTACTGACAATTTCTAAATTTATATTTAAAATGAAAATAAATTTATTTTCTAAGACTGTTGTCAGATGAATTAGTTAGAGAGGACTAAAATCAGGATTGCTGTTATTTTGGAAATTAATTGGCCAAGTTCAGAATGGGTTTCTTCATATCCCTAAAAAGTTTGCAGTCAAACCCTTGTTTTGTTTTATGCTTCAATTTCTAAAACCTTTCCTGCTATCTGAATAAATTACAGATTTTTACTTTTCAAAAAGATTGAATAAATATACTCACAGGTGATGTTTTAAAGCTAATATGGAAGGCCTAGAGATTTCATTCTGTATAAGACACACCTGAAACATCTTGAAGTTATTTATTTTTTATTCCTACCACTAATATACATGTATGTTATACATAATTTTTAAGACAGAGTTAAAACAGACATGTACTGTGTGTTGGCTGAGAAAAAATGTCACTTCCAAACAATCTTCTTCTTGTGCCTCCTTCTTCAGGAGGGAAATGATTTGCTATTTCAGTTGCTCTCTTTGAGCAAACACATCTTCTTACTGTCCAAGGCAGGGAGGTAGGCATGGGGCAGTGTACTTTCCCAAGGTTTATCTGCGTGCTTAAGTAGATGGTAACAGAGGAAAGAGAGAGCAATTGCTTTTCTAGAAATTGTTCTTCATCTGGTGGTAGGGCTTGTCAGCCTTACGCATAACAGGGTTTATACAGGCTCCTGTTGTGAATTTGCATTCTCAGATAACAATACAAGATACAGCAAAGTCTCTTTTTGAGAAAAAACTGCTGGCTTCTGATTGAGACCTCAAAAGAGTCCTTTAGCTTAAAACACATCTCTGTTAGACTCACTGCTGTGGGTCTAATTCACAATTATTTCATTTCCTGAGACCATCATTGCTATTTTATTTGCTTGTTTTGAAAGAGTTCCTTTTTTCTTTGTTTTCTCACCTAAAGCAGTGTTTCTTCTTACTACCTGCCTTTAGAACCCCCACAGTTGCAAATCCAATGTCATGAATGAGAGATCATGCCTACAGGATAGAAATAAAGGAAAAGATTTGCATAATAAAAATAAATGAAAGCATATTTCTCATTTAAAATGTGAAAATAAATATCAATTCAAAGATTTATATAAAAGAATCTTTTCTGCTATATATGATATATACATAGTTCTACTTTCAAATATATAATTAGTATTTGCTTTTAAATATTTTTTCTGCAGTTGTGATATAACATTTTCAAACAATCATTCTCTAAACTTGATATTTCAGAAAAACTTACTGTAAATCTTTTTTTTTTTTTCTCTTTTTTTTTTCTCCCAATGGAATGTTCTTTCATTTCATTTTCTTGCTCTGGAGAAATATAAGAATGCTTTATTTATTTATTTAAACTTATTTTTAAACACTACAGACCTGTAACCATTTTAATTAACATAAAATAGGCAGTAGACATTACAGAACTGAGAGAAAAAACAGCTGTTACAACCGGGAGAAATGCAGAGAATATGGAAGTAAACAGATGCTTAAAAAATTCAAGATGGAATTTAATAGGACCACTCTGAACTTCCAGTGACATTGATCAAAGCTGTGATATAGTTCAGCTGTGATAGGAACCTGGGTAAGCACAAAGACTTGCAAGACAACTGATTTTCTTTAGTGCTAAGCACAGCAGACCCTGATCTAATGAAGAATATACATGCATCTAATCTGTTAATTCCTTTAAAATCAACTCACAATTTCTCTCCCTTCCCTCCCATCACAAGCATGTATTTATTTAAATCTCTGATGAACTTCATTTACTAGGATGGGAGGTATAGTCTATATTGCTGGCATGGAGCTGCTGAACTCTGCCATCACTGCCTGCTATGCAAGATGGAAGTTGAGTCATTCGCTGAATGCCTAGCTTTTCTGGAGAAATTTGGGTCCTTTTAGAATCAGATTTGATTAAATCACAGTATCCACATCCCTCTTTTTATAAAAAAAAAAAAAATAATAATATTTATTTATTTGCCATGTAGACCATAAACTGTTGTTACCTAGAAAATTAAGAAAAGAAATTAGCAAATTAGTGACAGTTTTTACCTTTTAGGGTAAGTCTTGTGTAGGCTAATGTAAGTGAATAATCCAGATACGCGTTAAATCCTATCTTTCTTTTTTGTTTTTCATTAGACTTTATCATTAGTAGTATTTTTTTTAATCTGATTACTTCCTTTTACTTCCAGAAGTCTATGGAATATGAACATATGTCAACCTAAAAACTAGATCTTACTCATGGCAGATGGTATTATAACTAAGAAAAGTACTTCTTTGTGCAAGGTGTATAGATTGTAAAACACTCAGTGAGTATTTGGACTAAAAGTTTTTATTTAAGCCTAACTTATTACTGTTATTGACTTTGTGACTTTCCTTAAGAGAATGTGTCTGTATATAACTTCTTGGTATGGTGTAAAAATGTGGCACCTTCCATTGGTTTACATTAGTGAACCCCATATGGTTTATTTTTGGTCATCTCCTTCCAGCTAGATAAATGCTGTTTAGTATACTGTGAATATTAGCATGAAGTAAAAAAATAAATCTTTAGAATGATTCAAAAAATAAAAAATATTGAAAGAAATTTAAAATGCACAATTTCCTTATAAGATGAAAAAAACAAAGACAAAATAAACAACGAAAACAACAAAATGTTAATTTAGAATAGTACAGAAGATGGAGAGGAAAGTGAAAAAGAAAAATTTACCTTTGTTAAAGTTGTGGAAAAGTAACACGACTTGAAAACTGAAACAATAGGTCCGTATGTGCTATATGTAGAAATCTTTTCAAGAAAAATATCTGAAAAGGACTTCATTTATTTATTTATAGCTCAGGTTTTACAGAACTTTATGGTCTGCATGCTTACATGATCACTTGAGTATAGCTGAGCCAAATTTAGCTCAGGAAATTTCACATTCACTGAAATATATGCTTTGAGATTTCCAGGTAGAGCCAATTTTAATGAGAGTTCCAACTTTTTAGCAGAAGAGTTAATTGAAAACGTAAGGTTCAGTAATATTATGTATGTGGGGAGGGACAAAAAAGTCTTTGCTTATAGACCCTTAAACTCAGTGCTGAAAAACAGCAAAGAAAAAAGTTGCATAAAAATATGGAGTAATAATACAGAATGCACTATATATATTTTTTTTTCATAAGAAAACACACTCTTTTATATAGTATTATGATATCTGTGAGGTCATGCTCAAGTTCTTTGCAAGACTGTTTTTCTTCCTTATGGCTTGCAAGACAGGAAGAATTTGAACTTGTTTTCTTAGGAGGTACCAGAACTCTACATTTAGCACATTTATCATCCCAATCTTCATTAGAAACTTTTGTTTTGTTTTGTTTTAGTACATTTAAAAACACATTCACACACATAGTGATAGAAACAACCCACACCTTTAACACAGCAAAATATTATTTGCCTTGCCTTGCCTTGCCTTCACTAATTTCTATGCTGTGCTTTTACATTTTCATCAGGTCATAGATTGAACTCTAATAACTGAATGTTGTGCTTTGTCTCTGTTATCATTTCTTTCTAGCAATCCCATGTTATGAAGTAATAACAATTAAAATTATGAGGTGCTTCAAGTAGTTCTTTCCTATCAGTTTCTTTGAATGTCTCTGTATGTGTTTTAGACTGTAAATTCTGAAGAGCAGGTATAATGTATTTTTCAGACATCTAATATGTAAATATATGTAGCTTTTACTAAATAAAAGCAATATGACAGGCACTACAGAGATGGAGCTATAGTTAATATAGATGTATGCACATCTAGTGCAAAGATACCTGTGGAGAATAGTCATAGACATATTGGTATCACTGATAAGCAATGGCCTTGGCAAAGGAGGAGTTGAGCAGGTTATCTTTTATAGAAACCTTATGGATAGAGGCTTGCAAGCTTGGTATGAGAGGACGCCAAAGGTGGGAGTCTTTTAATGGCGGGATGGTCCTGTTTTGGTGGCAGAACAGAATCTTGAAGGCCATGGTGCCTGGAGTGAAAGCTTTTGATTGACTATTTCAAAAATGAATATTCAAGTTAACACCCTTGGATATGATAATGAGCTTATTGAAGTACATGTAAAACATATATGACTGTAGTACTCAACTCTCCACCCAAATCATGTTAAATGTTATCCCAGGGAGGGGAGATAAGGATAGGATGTATAGGAAAAATTTAGTGGAAGGAAAAAGAAGACTGGGGGGAGAAATAAGAGGTTGGAGGCATAGAAGAGGAAGTCAATGGGCTGTGCCCCTCCACCAAGACAGGGATGCCTTCTTAGTAAGCTCTGCACCTTCTTCTTTCGCTGAGGAATACCTGAGATAACATTTTGCTAGCTCTATTGTTATAAATTAGCACTATTGCAGTAAGTGTCAATGGCAATTCCGAATCAATGGCAATTCCAAATCTGTCACCTTATTAAATACATTCAACTTTGTGAAACTGTCTCAGTGAATGTCCTTGGCAGGGCTCTGAAACAGGTAAATGTCTAATCACCCTTAAATGCAACAATGCCTTCTGCCAAACTATTTCAAACAGTGACTTATTCTCTTCAAGGTCCTCCTCTAGTTTTGCAAATGTAAAGAACCTGAGTTCTCAAAACTACTTGTAAGAATAGTTTCTGTGAAAATACAAGTAGATATTAAAGAATCCTCTTTTTTGTTTGAAATCTAGCAGAACTATCTTGTTGTTTTTTTTTTTTTTGTTCGTTTGTTTGTTTTTTTAACTCAAATGTGTGAAAGAGAGAAAAAAAAATCTTGATTTTGTTTGCAGTTAGTGTTCAAGTAGATGTTTGGACTCAGACCTTTCATTTTGCAAATACTTATATTTTGCCTTTTAGATAATGTTTTCAGAACTGCCTTGAAAAAATATTCTGGTCCTAATGGAATGTCATTCACCTCAATCCATGAAGTGACATTAATGACAAAATATGTATTGAAATGAAAGGTGATATGAGGCACAGAGTATGTTTCACATGGAGAAAGAGAATCATCTGAAATGTTTCACTTAAAGGGTTTAGCTACAGACCCTGGCCCCCACCCATCCTTGGAAAACAAATCACAAAGAAGAAAATGGAGAACTGCTTTCACTATAACATTAAGAAAAACAAAGGGATTGTGATCAAGAGAAAGGTCTGTGCCTGGAGTCTCAAATGCAAATAAATCATGGCAATACATGTCATCATACTGTGTAACTTCAGATATGTACTGACTGATACAGAAATGCTTTCATAGTTTTAATGAGCATTTTTAGGTATATGTGTGTGTACAAGGGGGAGAAGCAAGGCTTGACAGAAGTAAATGGTGAAATGTTCTTTTCTTGGAAATATGTGAAGATGAGTAAATTATGCTATCAGTTCAAATTTATCATTAGGATTCATAACACTCACATTACATTTTCCTTTCAATAGACAGATTGTAAGGTTATCACAGAATCACAGCATTGTAGGGGTTGGAAGTGACCTCGAGAGATCGTTGGGTCCAAGCCCCCTGCCAAAGCAGGTTCCTTAGAGAAGGAACATATATACATACACACATATATACATCTTCCAGAGGAACTACAGGAACTCCATGCTGTGTGTGGTGGAGCTATCAGTTGTTGAGTCTTCTATGGTTGATTGACTTTACAGTAATTAATGGAGATAGTCATTGACACTTTCAATAAAATGGAAATTGTACAAGTCTTGAGGAGTGTTATGTTGGGTGCCCACAAAATGAAGGTGAATATATTACTGATAATTCACCCAGATAGACAGCAATATTTTTCAATGTGTGAGAGAAATAGTGCTAACATCAGTAGGGTATCAAAAATGTTTAAGATGCATAAAATATAGAGAAGGCAATTTAATCTAAATAATGACAACTTTTTCAAAAGTATTTTTAAGTCAATTTGTGAAGCAACATGTTTGTTTTTTAAATTATGAAGTAGTTCTTCTTATTTAAAATAATCTAGGGTGTTTCTTTATTTTTATTTATTTATTTTTTTTCCTCCAGATTTATTTCTTAAGTTGAATGTCTTAATCTTTAACAAATGTCTTAATCTTCAGGTCTGGGGATTTTTATTTGGACAAGGGACTAATTTTTATTACTGAGCTATGTTCTAAATCTAGATTAAGCTCCTGCTCCTAAATGCCTTGCTCTTTTTTTTTTTTTTGAGAAATTATTATTGTTTGAACGTATCCATCTTTGTAGCTGCTATTTGAAAAATATATATCTGCTGTCTTTGAACATATTTTCCCTTTTTAGGTTATTTCCAAGGTTTCATTTGACTGTTCTTTCTCATTATTGGATTAATCACAAAAATTACATGTTACTGGAATTTTATAGATTTCTATGTAATATGTAGGCTACAGCTTGCTGAAATGTTTGGTTTTAATAAAGCTGAGAGATATTTCATCCCTCAACAGGCATTAGTTCTTTTTAATCAGGTCCAGAGTGAGAAGTGTTACAGGATGTTTGACATGCATCATTGTATATTTTTTTAATTTAAGAAGTATGAAAGTCAACAGATTATATCACTAAGGCTCTTTGCACTGGAACTTAAATCATAAGTCAATAGTAATTGTTTTTACATTGCCTTGCTAGTGACCTCACAGCCTGGTTTAGGAGACAGCTCTTTTTAAGGAGACATAAGCCTTTGTTTGTTTATTTCATTGGTTGTTATTTGGTGGTAAATAGAAATTCAGGTGCCTAGCAGTTCAGCCTTTTCTTGAAAAGAACTGTTCTTTCTGCTATCCTAAAGCACTCTGCTAAAACAGGAAGTGAATAAAAGAAAGAGTGAAAGAAAGCATAAGCTAGTATTTCTTTCAGCCAATGTTATTTGAGAGTATTCTGTCTCATGCAAAGTGCCTAGACCAGGACTATGCATTTGTATTGTGCTGATTTATTCCTGAGACCACCGCCAATGGATGGGTACCATGTTATGTGGTGCTTTAGTAATAGGACTATTACAGACACCATGCTTAAACTGAGTTCAAGGGACTCATTCATCTGACTGATTTCAAGGGCAATCCAGAACAAATGTGCTCTTCTGACAACAAAATACTAAACAAACTGTTGTATACCTTTTGTACAAACTTACACTCTCTCCATTTTGTGAAATAATGCACTGGACAAAATCACTCTGCTGGAGTGAACTAAGGTTAAAAAGGATAACAAACAAAGAAAGGAGAGGGGAAAAAAAAAATCAGCCTGGATTATTTTTTTTTTTTGGAAGTGAGACACAAATTAAAAGTAGACGTGCAATGTTGCCTTGTACTATAGAACAGAAGGGTCTTCACCTCTGAATAGGCTAATCTGGGGTTAGCAAGTCATATAAATGCATGTTCCAGAGTCTGCTGGAACCTACTGCAATTATAAAATTTAATAAATATTTGACAATAAGTATTGGTATAAATCCCCAAAGATTATTAGATTAAACTGGGGCTGCTTAGTGTGGCTTAAAATGCTTTCAACAGCTTTTTCTTACTAGTAAGAACTCAGACAGCGTTTTATGAAAGAAGTAATAAAGTAAAACTTTCCAGTAGTCTAACCCAGAGGTCAAAAAGACATAGATAAAGTTATCATCATCAGTCCACAGAAGCCCTGACTGAGTTGTGGTTGGTGACTTCATGTATGAAGTTCCAGCAGTGGGCCTAAAGCAGTATTGACTGGTCTTGAAATGTCCACCAGGTAAAAACAGCCAGCTTGTTATGAATGTTATCCAGAGAGTTGTGGTCTATGTCCAGGTGGAGGCCAATGGTGAGTGGTGTCCCTCAGGGATCTGTCTTGGGACCAGTGTCTTGGGACCATATCTTTATCAATTACGTTGACAATGCGATCAAGTGCACCTTTAGCAAGATTGCAGGTGGCACAAAGCTGAGTAGTGCAGTAGATACAAAAGAAGGATGGGATACCTTCCAAAGGGACAAGCTTGAGAAATGGGCCCATGTGAACTTAAAGAGGTTCAACAAGCCCAAGTGCAAGGTGCTGCACCTGAGTTGGGGCAATCTCAGACATGAGTACAGACTGGAAGAACTCATTGAGTGGCCCTGTTCTGTTTCTGGGAGAACCTTGCAGGTTCTGACAGATGAAAAGCTCAACATAAGCCAGCAGTGCATGCCTGCAACCCAGAAGGTGAACTGTATCACAGAAGATGAGCTTCATCAACAGAGGCCATGGCCAGCAGGACAAGGGAGGTGATTGTCCCCTCTGCCCTAATGAAGCACCACTTGGAGTGTTGCATCCAAGTCTGTGGATCTGTGGATCATATGTGGATCTGTTGGAGTGGGTCTAGAGGAGAGCCATTAAGTTGATCAGAGGGCTGCAGCACCTCTCCTGTGAAGAAAGGCTGAGGGAGCTGGGCATGTTCAGACTAAAGAAGAAAAGGCTCCAGGGTGACTTTATTGTGGCCTTACGGTACTTAAACGGGGCTTATAAAAAAGATGGAGAATGACTTTTTACACAAACAGATAGTGATAGGACAAAGAGGAATTGTTTTAAACTAAAACAGGGGAGATTTAGACTAGAGGGTAGGAGGAAATTCTTCGCTCAGAGGGTGGTGAGGCACTGGCACAGGTTGCCCAGAGAAACTGTGGGTGCTCCATCCCTGGAGGTATTCAAGAGTAGGTTGGATGAGACCCTGGGCAACTTGATCTAGGGGTGGCATCTCTGCCTATGGCAGGTGGGAGATGGAATTAAATGATCTCTTCCAACCCAAACCGTTCTATGATTCTATGACATACATAAGACAGAAATGATTTAGAGGAAAAAAAGCAAATTTAAATAGAGAGTTTTTCCTTTGTTTGTTTTGTTTTTATTTAGACTAGACCCAAGGCTTAAATTTCCAGAACATTTCCCAGAATAAGCTATATGAAATCCTTTTTTAAAAAGACAATAAAAAACTGAAATATTGAATAGGATATAAACTTGTTTAAAACACTTTTTATGTACTTAAGATCCAAGAAGAAAGCTCTAATACCTAAATTAATTAATTGCTCCTTTGATTATCACATCTAAATCAATGCAGGAAGAAGACTTTGTTTCAAAACTAGTTGCATTTGTGCTTACTGTTGTTATCACAGGTAATATCTTTCCAGATGGCTATTGCCAACTACAAACTGATAAAATCTTATTTGCTATTAAAATTGTTTTTTAAATGTACTACATATCTCCTTTTATTTTATGGTCTTTAGGGGAGTTGCTGTTTTAAGAGGTCATACAGCTTGTTGCTGTAGGAGGTTTTACGATGATAAAGCAAGCTTGTACATGCAGTGGATTTTTATTTTTTTCTTTCCATGTGAAAGAAGAAAAGCTACCAGTTTATCTTCAGTAAACTTCATTTGGAGAAAATAATAGATGTTGCTTTCTAAGTTTCAGAAATACATGCTATTTCATTTCCCATAGAAAATGAGAAGATTTGAGCCTGGCTTAGGTAGTTTGATAAATGAAGTCTGAATTTCAGAAATTTGTAGATAAGGCTTTTGAGTTAAGCATTTTTAATGATGACCACTGCTGAAGATGATAAGTGGGTACTCCCACTAAAACAAATTAATTTGCATTTGAAAAGTCTGCCCTTAAATTTGTGATTTGGATATGCACTCATGTTTGAATATTCATTCCAAGTCTATTCAAACCTTTAAAATATCTTTTTTCTAAAACCATGATGTAAACATTAAACTTTTGCATAGAATTTCCTTTATAGCATATTTGCTAAAAAAGGCACAACAGCAGCCCCATTTAGACTAAATATAGTCTGTCAGCTTTTTATGGCATAGTTGCTGCCTTTTCTCACAAAGTGTTCGAAGACAAAATGACCCTTCTATTATTTTTATCCATTTTTGCCTGTACAAGGTTTTTACAAACCTCTCCAAAGTTTTAAGAATCCCCAGGATTTTTCATTAAAGAGAGGTGATGCATAGAGGTGATGCATTATATTATATTATATTATATTATATTATAGGCTGCAATAGTGCTGAGATTTTAGTAGTCTTAGAAAACACAAAAAGATGAATGAAGTCACAGGCTTCTCTACCTGGGCTTTCTCTCTTGTACTAATTTCAGTATCTGTTGTGTATTTTTCTATTCACTAATTTTTGCTGAAGCTTTGACTCTGTAAATGTTGTCTTTCAAGCCTAATTGCAGATAATAACATACAATATTCTTCACTCTCAGAAGGCAAAGTATGATCTCTAATTTGATGTGAGTTTCATTAGTGATACAAATACACTTGAATCCATTCATTATTACGGTGATTTACCTCTCAAGTGTTGATAACAGCATTAGGGAAAATGTTCAAAAACTTGACTTATTACTCCAGTTACTTGATTTATCATACCTACAGAGTCACAATATGGTTAGGATATTACATGTTTTTGTGGTGTTGTTTCTGTTTGTTTTTGTTTGTTTGTTTTCAGGGAACATGCAGGCATTACAGGTGTGTTGTTATAAGCATTTTTCTGTTTGTGTTTATGAAAGGCAAAGCTTAGTTTTGTCTGAAGTGGCATTTTCAAATTTGCAAAGGAACCTGACAAAATGAAATTTTATAACTTAAAATTAATAGTATAATAAAAGGAAATGTTTATTAACCTTATCATCTCATTAGCATCACTGTTGTGAATATTGCAAGAGATTGGAACACTACTAAAATGTCTCATTTGCATTTTGCATATCTAACAAAAGCAGATTACTTTGTTTAAATTTTAGCTGATATCATTGTAGTTGTGTTATATATTAGAAATTTATTATATTTTTTCTTCAGTAATAACCTCATTATATTTGATTTTTTGGTTCCTCTTTCTTTTCTTATTGAAAAATAAGAAAATAATTATGCAACAGTGAGACATTTTATCCACATTTTTGTTTCCATCTAATCCTTCAGATGAAACACATTGACTAGACTGACAACAAATAAAAGTACTTTGACTATGAGCATTATGTGTCCGTGAATAAAATGTCTGTCTGTGATAGATTGGGTTATCTATAAAGAGAAGAAAAAAAAACTAATATCCCATGTATTTTCAAAGAATGGGTTAAACAGTATGTTGAGTATATGGAAAGGAATAGCTGTGAGTAATAGAGTGGGAAAACAATCTTTGCAAAACACTATGAATGAGTATAAGAGAAAATAGGGGAAAGGAGAATCTGAGAGCAGGATTTACTATATGGATCGAACCACAGAACCAGAATAGCTGTATGCTGCTCTTCATTCTTGGAAAGGCATCCTTGGACATTTTGTAGTGTTTTTTTCTTAGTTCTGATTTATTTATATATATATATATATATATTTTCAAATGGTCTTAGATTATCATAATTTTTCTATTCTGATGTCTAGTCTTTTTTTTTTTCCTACTCTGTATTGTAATTGCAATAGAATTGCAAATAAAAATAATCCTCTTATTTTCAAGATTTTTTCTGCCTCCTCCCCAAGCTATGGAGGGTTTTACCCTGAGAACAACATTGATTTGAGTGGTACAAGAGTTTACCCCTTTCAAGCAGTTATCAATCTCTGTTCCTCTGCAGCTGTCTTGTAAGATTTATGAATGTTGTATGGTAGTTATAAGATATTTGTACCACTATATTTACTGTGTATCTACTTAGATGAGTTACAGTAACTCATAAATGAAGCCTTCTAGTCATTTAATCATATCCTTCAATTTCTTGGCAAGTTTCTTGTATTGAGTTGCCCACAACTGTGCATCATATTGCAAATGTGTAATCAAGTGCTACAAGGGATTCTTGTCTCCCTTTTTGTGATGTAAACCTGCTGTGAATTTCACTGTCATTATTTTATAGGGCAGGTCAAAACATCTTGTGTTTGTATTGTATGACCTTCCAAGATCGAGTTTCTTTTTCTTACCAGAATTATCCCTAAGTTTTATACAGTTTTACCTCTTTCAAAATATTGCCATGTGTTTACATGTGGATTCTGGATGTTTTCTTACAGATATACTAGGTTTTCAGGTTAGATTTTATTGTTTCCTTCTCTTCCTTCATTCTTTGCAGACAACAAAAAGTTGGAGGGAAGTGTCGATCTGCTGGAGGGTAGGAGGGCCCTGCAGAGGGACCTGGACAGATTGGATCAATGGGCAGAGGCCAATGGGATGAGGTTCAACATGGCTAAGTGCCAGGTCCTGTCACAACTTTTGTCACAACTACCCCGTGCAGCACTACAGGCTTGGGGCAGAGTGGCTGGAAAGCTGTGCAGAGGAAAATGATCTGGGAGTGTTGGTCGATGCTCACCTGAACATGAGCTGGCAGTGGGTCCAGGTGGCCAAGAAGGCCAATGGCATTCTGGTTTGTATCAGGAATAGTGTAATTAGCAGGACTCAGAGTAGTCAGGCATTGGAAGGAGTTGGCCAGGGAGGTGGTGGAGTCACCATCCCTGGTGGTGTTTAAGGAAAGGTTGGATGTGGTCTTTAGGGACATGCTTTAGTGGGAGATATTGGTGGTAGGGGGATGGTTGGACCAGATGATCTTGGATCTTTTCCAACCTTAATGATTCTACGATTGTATGATTCCTATGATACTTTGATACTTTGTCCACATGTCTCTGATGTATGCAACCTGTTCAGAGTGAAGTATTTATTAAGGTTTCAATTAATTCAGCTGTTTATAACAGTTCAGGTTTTTGTTGTTGTTGTTTTCAGTTAAACCCACAGAAATCTGAAAAACCTCAGCTGAGAATAATGGTGATCCTTTGATTTTACTGGGTTGTATCTAAAAGCAAACACTATACTATGTAAAACAAGCCTACAGTTGCAATTTATATAGATTTCTTGACATAAATAAACAAAAAGGCATCGGTTCTTCAATTGACTTCAGTGACACTTCATATACAAACCAACTGGAATTACTTTAGTACCTCATTTTTAAGTTAGGATGTATCATTTATTAAAATCTAAGGATCTCTTGCTGTCTCTTGAGAAATGTTTGTGAAAAGCAATTTGTAGTTGGAACATTCTATCAAGGCAAGTATTGGATTGTCCATTGTATGACATTTTCACATCAAGACAAAAAGCTATTTTGGAAGAGTTGATTTAGTTAGTGGGCTTTTCACAGAGGAAAAAAAATTCTATAGCTAGAGAAATACAAAAGATAAAACTATACGACCCTAAAGATTGGATTTGCCCTCACATTTCCTGGTGTGTTTAAACACAGTAAAATATAAAATTCCTCTCTTGTAGCTAAAGTAAGACTGAGACCAAACGTACAGCATTTTTTTTGCTGCTTTAGGCAAGGTATTCAGTAGTCTTTATGGAAAAATGCAGGTAATAATCATTTTTATGATTAACATTTCAACAAGTCTTCAGCACCTGAAAAACTTTAAATGTTTATAAAATATATATTATAGTTGAATATACTCCTTTTGGAACTAAAATCAATATTTTATTAGATTTAAAATCTCCTCTCAGCTGCTAACAGGAGGTTACAGGCTTGTGGCAAAAGTACTCAACTCTTGATGCCACCAAATACTTGGGCAATTACAAATTACAATTCCTAGACATTTTTAGCTGAGAAAATTGACAGTGTTGCCTTACACTAAGTGCAAGTTCTCAGCCTTTCCTGCCTATGTCCATCCTCATTAATTCCCTGTTTCACTGCAGCTGGGTTTGGACAAACCTGAGGCAGATGTGGACAGAAATGGGAAAAGAAAGGTTCAACTTAGACACATTTCACTAGGGAGATATGGGCACATCAGAGAGATGTCCTTATTTGATTAGGACAAAACGAGTGTTTTTTGACAAATACATACACAGATATATTCTTAATTTAATATTATATCTCTTGTAGGTATTAGTGCTTATATAGAATATATAAATATTATGTGTGTGTATAAATATAAATATGTATAATATACAGATAAAGCTGTCACATATGGGGATTTGTTCATGCAGGGTTCAAAAAATTCTTTCGATTCTTATGCTGAAACATTCATTCACAGATCCTTACCAGTGGATGTTCAGATACTGCTTGGGTTAAGTTTGAATCAAAACACACCTAGGCTTGAGGATTAGTGCCAGTTTTACATCAAGTGTTAGAACTCCTCTTAGTTGCTATGACAAACTCCCTCAAAAAAAAAAAAAAAAAAAAGGTGGGGGGGGGGGAACCTCAATACCTTCCGCATTAAAGAGCATCACCAGCATCTTAGACCTCTGGCCAGCATCTTAGACCTCTGGCCTGGACAATAGGTGGGACAGAGCTCATCTATTCTGAACTTAGCAGGAAATAGGTCAGGCCACAAGAGAACTCCCTGAGGGGTTATTTCTCAAAAAATAAAATAGTTTGTTCATATGTGAAAGATGCTGATAAAAATGAATGAAATGCTGCATTTAGTTTATTTCCTTTAAAATTAAAGTCAGAAGGTGTTTGTTTTCTCTTCCCAAACAGTTTGCTGTAGGTTTATTGACAACTTCTCAGTCAGAGACTCATTTTTCTGCATAACTTTACACTCCAAATTGCTACCATTGGAAAGAATCACTTCGTGGATATTTATGCTACCTGTAGTAAACTACATCTGTTTTAAAGTCTTTGAAGTGTTTCAGATGTTTAATCTGTCTTCCTGTAACTTATTTTCTTCTTGTGTTCTTCTTTGGTCATGTTGATCAGCTAAACCTGAGGTCAGATTAATGTCAGTAATACTACAAGCAAAGCGATGGATGCTGGGAGTCTTGGACATTCATATGTATAACTCTATATCCACTCTTCACCACTTGGCATATTTTGGTTTTTCTTGCATAAACAATCCATCAGGTAAATGAAAATAATACCTTATTTCTGTAGGTTTTAATGTACGTAACACAAAACATATCTTTTTATTTTTAATTTTTAAATTTTGGTTTTTATTTCATATATTCTTTTTGAAATAATTATTGGCAAACTTGTATGTTATCTGATCTTTTAAAGACTCAGATTCATTTAAGCTGTTGCCAAAGAGTTTTCATGATGGACTGTATTACAGAGTTATATTTTAAGCTCAAACATGGTTTCCAAATTCAAATTTGAGTTTACATTATAACGTGCTCAAGCCATTAATTATGCCCATCTCATTCTATGATCCTCAAAAAGAGTCTGGTAGAGAGAGTCTAATAAAGTACAAAATGTTTTCTCCAGTATTTATAAAATACACGATTAAAATACCTATAGAGTATTTGTTAAAATAGTAGACTGAAGTTTTTGTTTGTTTGTTTATATTTTTATTTTTTTTCCCTGTACTGAAACAATTCGCCTGAGAGGCTGTGTATTTGCAGATTTGCACTTTAACAAAGAAAAAGTCTTACTTTGCATCAGTTTATGCAATATAAAGCTGAATAAACAAAGTGCTGAAGAGCGGTTATAGAGTTAAATATGTTTTTCTTTTTTGTCTTTTTTTTTTTCTGTTTGTGTAAATGAGGTATTTGTTGGAGGAGAAAGGAAAATTCCCTTCTACTTATTAATGCAGAAGTTACAAAATAACCTACAGATAAGGCCAATGAATAGGATTAACTGTTATAGGAAGTTCTGCAGAGAAGTTTTTTCACAGCTAATGAAGCAGTAAGCCTTTGAGTAATGCCTGTTCTTTCACTGGCACATAAGTATTGAAATACTTATTCCAGAATTATTTCTCAGGATGTTCATACATAATAAAATTAAATTTGTTTCAGATCCTTTCATTTACAGCATAAGATATTCAATTAGTGGAATCACAATACTGATAAATATTCTGAGGGTTTCATTTTGCCTTCCTTCATTTTGGAGACAGAGCTTTCCCTTTTAAGACATGGCAAGTAGGGAACAAAAAAAACACCAAATTGACTTGTGTACTGACAAGGGAGGAATCTGAGGTGAAATTATTTCAACAGCTTTTTTGTTTGTTTGTTTGTTTTCTTTTCTTTTTCTTCTATTTTTTTTTTCTCTTCTTTTAAAGAAAATTTTGAATCAAAGATTGGGAAAACTCCTCCCTCCCCCAGCTGAGAAGATGACTGCAGGGTGTCTCTGACTGAAGCCTGCTGCTTCCAGGGTTACAGGAGATAGACGTTATCTTTTGCATACAGACATCAAAGGCTCTTCAAATGCAGGTAGTAGGCAAAGAAGGAGAAAGGCAAAAAAAAAAACAGCCATCTCAACGCATGTTTTCTGAGAAAGAGGAAAAAGCCAGGTACCATAAGGGAAGAATGCAGATACAAGAAATTAAAAAACAAAACAAAAAAAAAAAAACAGACAAACACAAACAAATAAAGTATGCAAAACAAGTCTGAGTATCTGCAGTTCTTGTTTGCTTATATTGCAGTTGCACAGTACAAAAATACACTTCTGAGCTCTAACTCAGCTATTGTGTCCGGTTCCAGGAAACCACTTGCTTCAACTTCCCAGTAATAGGGTTTTTCATTCTAAGCTGTTTGTCATGTAGTATGCTGGACTGCTCAGCTTCTTCCCTTTTTGAAAGATTTAATACTGTACTTGTCACTGGACCTCAACTTCAGGAAAAAGAAAAAAAAAAAAAAAGGTTTCCTCACCTGATTTTTATGCTGAGTACTGCAAACATAAATGTGTCTATTAGCTTTACAGCCAGAACAATGTTGAATGCGTTCTTTGAGAAATTCTAAGTACAAAACCTGCCTAATTAATGAGAGATATACAGAATTTCTTTGTACAAAGACACCTGGGGAAACTAATCTGCAGGTGTACTTGGATCTTTGACGTATCGCAAGTCATTATGATGAATGGGAGAAGAACTCATTGACTACATACCTGCACAGAAAGACTTGGGAGTTCTAGCAGATGAAAAGATTGACATGAACCAGTAGTGAATGCTTGTAGCGCAGAAGGCGAACAGCATACTGGGCTGCATCAAAAGAGGGGTGGCCAGCAGGCCAAGGGGAGGTGATTGTCCTCTCTACTCTGCCCTTGTGAAGCTTCACTTGAATACTGTGTCCAGGTCGGGGATCCCCAGTACAAGAAGGATGTGGATCTGTTATAAGAGGTCTAGAGGAGGGCCACGAAAATGATCAGAGGGCTGGAGCACCTCTCCTGTGAAGAAAGGCTGAGAGAGCTGGGCATGTTCAGACTAAAGAAGAAAAGGCTCCAGGGTGACTTTATTGCAGCTTCTCAATACTTACAGGGGGCTTATAAAAAGATGAGTGGCTTTTTGCTCAGGCAGACCGTGACAGGACAAGAGGGAATTGTTTTAAACTAAAAGAGGGGAGATTTAGATTAGAGGGAAGGAAGAAATTCTTTACTCAGAGGGTGGTGATGCACTGGCACAGGTTGCCCAGAGAAGCTGTGGATGCTCCATCCCCGGAGGTATTCAAGACCAGGTTGGATGAGGCCCTGGGCAACTTGATCTAGGGGTGGCATCTCTGCCCATGGCAGGGGGGTTGGAACTAGGTGTTCTTTAAGGTTGCTTCCAAACTGAGACATTCTGTGATTCTACAATTATTAATTTATCAGTACTAGAGTTCACTTTTTAAAATATTCAACATTCTTCAACATTTCATTCTTTACACTTTTACATATTTCATATTTTTTTCCATTTTACTCTTTTAAATTTAGGGGGTTGTATTGTATTAGTATTTCGAGACTTTTAAAGGTACCTTAAATTAGATGGAAAAGGGAAAGGAAGCAAAAGGAATAAAAGGCAAAAAAAAAAAAAAAAGTTGGATTTTCCTATACGCATATAAAGATAAAAACAAAATAAAATTTAAGGAAATTATCAAGTTCATAATGTGAAGTGAAAATAAATTAACAAGTTCCAGTTACTTGTAGACTCTTCCTTCTGCATGCAATGAATTTATTTTGCTTGATGTTAATCTTGAAGATAATGTTAGTCTTTGAGATAATTCTGCTGATCCTGAGACTATTTGGTTAGAATTTTATTTTGTTGACTAAACAGCCAATTTTATGAATGAAAATAGCCCATTTTACAGACTAAAATTCTGTTGTACAGCACAAAGATGCCCATCCATCACTAATAGTGATCTCTCCATCACTTGCTGGTGATCTTTAAAAAGCTGGTAACTCTTTGTGGTTGCTTCTTGTTATTTCATGGTTTTCTGCAGTGTATACCAATAGTACAGAAAGAGAAGTCAATCTAGATGTCAATGTTACATAATATGTGGATTCACCTTTCACAACAAAAATGTACAATAGACTACATAAAAGTTGGGGAGTGTACTTTATATAAACACCTATATATTATAATTGCTGTAGAGGTCACTGAAATAAATGGCTTTAACAGAGTGACAGTGAAAGCTTACTCCTTTAAAATCAATGAGTTTCACCTCAATTAACTTTAATAGGATGCGGGGTTCATTCTGTCTATTTTAAAGATGTTGCTGCTTTGAAAAACAAGTAAGTTGCCTCCTTTCCTTGTGTACCCAAGTATACAGGTTAAATGAGAAGCATTTGTTTTATACAATCTTTTACATGTTTCTGTACAGATCAAAAGAATAGAAGACAAACTATTCCCCTTGCTTTCTTGCTGATAAGTGTCAGAAGTCCTGTTTTGTTGCTCACAGACTTAAAAATAAAGAGCTGTTTGGCTTTAGCTATGAATAAAGGACATTGCAGACACCAGCTAAGAGATTCTAATGGCTGGCAAAAATTGCGTTTAGATGAGTGTCATGTATACAGAATATGCAGTATCCAGTGTATAACCCATCAGCATAGGTGTAAGATTTGTTGGAGATGCTGATCTCTCTGTTTGTTCTGTTAACTCCTGCCTTACCAGCACTCCTGAAAATGTACCTGGATGTAGACTAGCATCTAGTGATGGCTTAGTGGTCTGAAGTAACAATTTTCACATGCTTTTTTTTTTTTTTTTTTTTTTTTTCCCTGGAAAAAAGCTGGACTTTAACCCTCGTGTAGCAATGGATGCTTGAGATGGTTGGATGGGGGTTTGAGCAACCTGGTTTACTGGAAGACTCCCTATAGCAGGGGAGTTGGAATTAGATGATCTTTAAGGTCCCTTCCAACCCAAAACATTCTATGATTCTATGATTTTATATTATAAGAAATAATGTCTGTATCATACTCTACCAAAGGATGTGAGAAGGTGGATTTAGACCAGTTTTATCATTCCGGGAAATTCCTTTTTGGTTCATTAATATACCAAGAAGTAAGTATTGCCCCAGACATGCCTCCATCTCCTGTTGCCTGATTTCTCTAGGATTTTCCCTCATACATAGAGACAAAGAAGGAGTGATTGTTTTGGTGGTGAATGGTTCACTGACCCTGCATGCATACAGGTCCAGATCTTTATGTGGTTACCAGCCATATGTTAAAGTTCCAGAAGAAGTTTTGGTTTGGTTTGCCTATTTTTTTTTTTCTTCCTTTTCCACATGTGTTCTTAAAAGAAAGGAAAATGAGTATAGCCTTGCCCAAACATCCAAGAACATGAAAATAAGACACTTAATTGTAAGGATTCTGAATTTAACCCCATCCTGAAAAAAAACAGAACACGATGGGATTGTAGCTGTCACCACATTTTGATTGGGCTCTAAAACCAGGAACATTCTTCATACTTTTAAAATACTTGTGTACTATTAATATTGTACAAGTGATAAAAAATCATATTTCCTCTCACTTCAGCTCTGGACCCAATTTTCTCTTGCCAGTTTGGAATTACTAGCTTTTCCTGTTTACATATTTTGTATTTTAGGCTGTATAGTACAATTCATTATTTTGTGTGCTCTGAAGAAACACTATAGACTTCAGCTTCTGGAAGATGAAATTAGCAACAGTCTTAAACACTTGTGTGACTTCAACCTGCATCTTTAATGGTAACATCTTTAGTATTCCATTTAATTTTGTATTGTACACAAAATAAATAAATATAACAGTCATTAGATTTGATAAAGTAGTCTTTTGGTCTTTGTTGCTTTATATGTTTTGCTATTTTATCTGAACTCTTGTCTAGAGGTTATAGGTTATGTCAAGGTTATGTAAACGAGATTTTTTCCATAATTTTTTGTTTTGTTTTGTTTTGCTTTAAATTTATTGGAAGGAACAGTCTTTAAAGAAATTTCCTCTGCATGTCTTCTGCTGAACTCCTTATGGAGTATTGTATTTTAGCTTCTCTAAGTTTACATGCATATCTGAATATTTCAACACACATTATTACAAAAATTAATTTGGTAGATACAAATATTTTGTTTGTTGCTTGTTTTCCATCAGCAAAATGGCCTATTTTAATTGCCTTATTGTGCTGTCCTTGATTTCCTTAACCTTGATTTTTCACACAGATAAGTAGCCTATTTTTTCTGACAAGAAATATTTATGGAACAGATGTTCAGGTGTAAAAACTGATGCTAAAGGGAGAACCTATTTCTAAATCTCTATAATGCACTCACCACATAATTATAGCACACAGTGCCAGGGTACTCATTGGTTCACATATATCTATACATATACACATTAATCTAAATATTATAATTCTCATAACATAGATTAAAAAAAATAATAAAAAAAATTAATTCCCATTGCAAAATGGTTTGGACAGACAAAGATTTGGCACTCCTGAATAAGAAAGAAGTTTTTCTCTGTGTTCTTTGCACATTCAGGAGGGAGAGCAGCAACCTGTAGTGCCCAAGCACCAATAAACCCTTGTTTCCAAATCTGTTCTGCCACCACAGAACAGTCGCAGGCTCTGATTAAGGAAGGGGTGCCTTGCAATTTCCTGACTGCCCACTAGCAGAAGAAATGCATTTCATCCTCTGAAATTTATGTACATTTCTTGGAAAGAAATCCAAGAGATTGGATTATCTGTGGATAAGTTAAAGAGATCCTTGTCAGAGAGAAAAATCCACATCAAATAAGAAAACATCTCTTGAGTCAGACTTTGTCATTTAGACATGTAAGGAGCATAATGTGGAATCACTGAGAATGGGCCTAGGAATACTTCCTAGAACTATACAGTTAGGAGTAGGGAGAAATAAGACTTTTCAGAATTTAATTTTTGTAGGTGTGTGTTATTTCTGCTTTTATTCTAAGCTAAGCAACTCCACAAAGCACACAAAATAAAGTAAGAGACAAGATTTTCACACCTACTTTGACAGAGTGCATTACAAATTCTGTTCCCTGCCAAGAAACCAAAATTATGTATTGATATACTCAGCTCTGTTTTTGCAGGAGTAGGATTCTGAGGAACAAACCCATCAGTAACAATGCACTGTGTGAGCAGGATGACAGTGTGTCATTTTTGAATTCTTCTCAATAAACTACACACGGTCACCTCTGTTATATACATGAAAATCAATTCCTATGTCTAAGGAATTGGGTAAACCTTCTGTGGAAGCAGAAGCAGATTCATCACATAATTATTTTGAAATAGTGAAATTGCTTTTTGATTTTCCAGATGAGAGCACAAAAAGGAATCTCACAAACTACTACTTTTGCAGAAGTTATAACTCGGAAATCATCAAGTGGATTTTTATTTTTATTTTTATTTTAATTTGTATTAATTTCACATTGAAACCCTGTACATCCAATTTTAGCCTAGTGCACATTTTTACAGCTGGACATACAGCTGGATCCACTGAAAATAAGCACTTTTACTATGGAAATGTTGGCAGAGTTTTAGCTATGTTCGGCACACAAAACATACCGTAATATGCTTTAAAACTTGACACGGAGACCAGAAGTCTGAGGAGCAACAGTAGCAAACCCTGAACATACGAAACTCTAGCCTCCCCCAGAAAAGTCATACACTGCTGCCGCTGGCATAACTCTGATTTCAATGTCAAAATGAACTGAATTTTTAACCTGTTTGTTTAAAAATAAGATGAAAACAAGAAAGGTATTTGTTTGTGTACACAAATAAAAATCCTCAGAGTAAGAATACAAGATATGGAAGAACATCACATTCAGCTCTAGTACGTATGAAAATAAGTGATCAGAAAAAGAAAAATTGTGTTAAAGTGGATAAATATTAACATTTTGAAACCACTGTTTTGGTTAATGGCAATCAGGATCAGATTCCTCAATCTGAAAACTGAGTGCTGGAATGCACTCTAATTTATCCATCTCTACAATTTTAAACTAACAGGTAAGACACAAGAAGAGTTATAGCAGTCCATTCGGGATGAAACAATGGACTGATACTGCAGCAAATGATCCGAGAAAATGAGTTCTCTTTGGCAAGGTTCATAAGGCAGTAGTAAAACAGTCTGATCACCTCATTAATGTGGATTTAAAATGAGTTTCAGGATTATGAATATAAAAAGTGTTGATTGTCAGATAAATGGAGTCAGATGGAAAATGACGTCCCTTCTAATTTTTCCTGTATTTAATGGCAAGTGACTGCACATGTTTAGTCTATTTGAATACAGTCCTTTTATTTTCTACCCATTTTTGTTTATTTCTTTATTCATTTTTCTTCCTATTTTTCAGTCACCTTCCCCTGTGCTTCTAGGCTCAATACTGCTATTCATAATGTCTCATTCTCCTGGTCATTTCATACAGGATAAATCCACATGTTAAACTGTACATTAGCCTGTCATCTCCAGGTGCACAGACGCTTGCTTTTCTGTGGCTTTGTAAAACATTAGTGACAGTGTGGACATGGACTACGTCTAGGAGGATAATCCTCATTCTTTCCCACAGCTGTTACCTAAGGGGATGTATTTTCTTGTAATCTTGATAATGATTTTTACAACTGGTTATTGCACAGAGACATAAAGTACATACTTCCAAACTCAGACATTTGAATACAGAGAGAATAAGGAAATGAAATGCAAAATATTTTTATGTGGAATACTTTCACATATACTATGCGAGGTGTTCAGCCTCAAGAATCAATCACCTATCCTAAATGTCTACACAAACACCCACTAAACTTCATTTATTTATCTTTAACTTTATTCAACTCAAGTTTCATCCTGTTCTCATACAGTTTATGGGAAATACATTTCATTTCCATGTAGGAAAATTCAGGTCTTTGGGATTATTCTTCTCATAGAATCACAGAATGGTTAAGGTTGGAAGGTACCTCTGGAGGTCATCTTGTCTAAACCCCCCTGCTCAAGCAGAGAAACATACAGCTTGGTGCCCAGGACCATGTCCAAGTGGCTGTTGAAGATCTTCAAGGAGGGAGACTCCATATCCTCTCCAGGCAACCTGTGCCAGTGCTGCACTGTAAAGAAATGCTTCCTAATGTTCAGAGGGAACCTCCTATGCACCAGTTTGTACCTCTTGTCTCTTGTTCTGTCCCTGGGCACCACTGAAAAAAGCCTGGCACTGTTCTTTTTGCACTCTCCCTTCAAATATTTGTATACATAGATGAGATCCCTCCTGAGCTTCCTCTTCTTAGGCTGAGCAGTTCCAACTCTCTCAGCCTCTCTTCATAGAAGAGGTGCTCCAGCCCCTTCATCATCACGGCCCTCTTTTGGACTCTCTACAGTAGCTGCACTTCTGTCTTGTACTGGGTGGCCCAGAGCTGGACACAGCATTCCAGGTGCAGCCTCACCAATGCTGAGCAGAGTAGAAGGATCACTCCTATTGACTGTCTGGTGATGATTTGCCTAATGCAGCCAAGAATATTGTTAACCTTCTTAGCAGCAAGGGCACATTGATGACTAATGTTCAACTTGATGTCCACCAGCACTCCTAGGTCCTTTTGTGCAAAGTTGCTTTCCAGCAGCATGTACTGTCCCCCAACACGTACTGGTGTTTGGGGTGAGTCCTCTGGTACAGGTCTTTGCACTTCCTTCCTTCCTTCCTTCCTTCCTTCCTTCCTTCCTTACTTCCTTCCTTCCTTCCTTCCTTCAATAAACAGACCCCATCTAAACCAGCTTTCATCCGCAAAATGACATTTAAAAAGCAATAGTACATAGAAATTTTAACTGATTTCTTGTTAAGGGTATAATCAATGTCCTTAATTAAAACTGGAGAAAAAAAGAGTGGCCCAGAATATCAAAAAAGATTTAACAGTTCTTCATTAGCACTGGTCTTTCTTGTGGCCAAATTACTTAGGATTGCTTTGTTCAAAATAAATATCAAAATCATTGTTAAATACAACAGTAGTACCATTAATATTCTGGACATTTGTGCAGACGCAGCTTCAGCTTTTCTAAGTGAACCGAAGTGTCCTAGGATCTTCCAAGATTCTTAGGTAGATTGAAGTCTATTGAAGTTTCAGTATTTGAAAATAAATAAATAAATAAATAATATCAAACAAAACGAATAAAACCAACCTTCATTATTTTGAAATCACTAGCTTTTTTTATTATTAAGGAAGATCACTCATAACTATGGTGGTTGGTTAGACATATTTTTTAGACCAATGTAAGGATACTTTTGACTAAACAATTTTAATAAAAACTTCAGAAACATCCATCTTTACATGCATCAATACAACATGAAGCAATTATACAATTACTTACTGGTGATGATCTGATAAGAGCCACACTTGCAGTTATGGCAATTAAACTCCCATCTTGTAGGTTATATAGCAGGCAACTATACAATGATTAACAGAAAGGAATGAAATAAAATAGTGTTCTGTTTCTTTGATGTCCTCCAATAAAACGGAATGTATTTCTTCAGAAAAGAAACTGAATATATGCATGACCTGCACTATTCAGAATTTTTTAGCCTAACAATTTGATTCTCCTCCATTTCATTCCATTTCACTTCTCTCTGAAACAAATCACCACTGAGTATTTGACTTCATCCATTGTGACTGTACTCTGGTTTTCCTTCTGTCAGCTCTTGGAAGGTTGTCTTGTCCTAATCCTTAATAATGAAATAAATTTTAAAGTTCTACATAATTTCCTGAAACAATTTAAGAATACAAATCTCAGAAAATTCTTAACAGAAAATGAACCATTACTTCCTATAATTATTTCATAGAATCATTTAGGTTAAAAAACACCCTTAAGATCATTAAGTCCAACCATTTTTTGACATGGATTCATTTGTCAAAGTTGTGTTGATGAGTTACTTTTTTTCCATCAAAGTTATATTAATACCTAGAAATTGAAAACAAGTCACTAGAAGGCAGCTGAACACAAAGACTCACCAACAGCCATAGAAGCTATCAGTGATAGCAACCTGACAACAACCACAACACTGTAAGGTTTGCATGTGAACAATTGATTCAGTACCACTGAGAAGTTTTGGGTGCTCTGTACATGCTCATCCCATAGGGACACCACTACTAATTGGAAAAAAGCAGTTGATTATCACTGAAGTTGATAATAGGAAGACACAAAATCTTAACAGTTCTCTAGTTTTTTCTTTTTCCTGGTCCCCTCATAAGACCTGTTATTTGGCTCTGCAACTAGATATTGCTTATATCTTCAGTAAGACTCACTAACTACCATATCAGACTCATTAACACAATTTAGAATTCACAAATTATGTAATGTATTTCAGAGATCAGTTGCTGATCAAATCTTAATTTTAAAGGAAGGTAGCTTTTCTTAATATTTTAAAATTTGGCTAATTATATGCACAGTTTTACCTCTTTTCCCCCAGTTTCAAGGTACAGCACATGCTAGGTAAAACATAGACCTGGAACAGATACCATTTGGAATGCTTTTAGCACATGAGCCTTTCGTGTCAAATTATACATTCTCTTTTTGATCTTTACTTCCCAGAATCTCCCAGCAAATATATAATGTTTTTTAAAAAGAAATCATTACAAAACACTAATATAAAACTGAAGCTGATGATTCTGTAGGAATTGCTAACAGTGAGATTAAGAGTGCAGATCAGATGTTATAGCTGAATCCCAGTGAGCTGTATAAGTACAATAATGCACTTAAACGTATTCGAAGTCACCATGAACAGAAGATGGATGGTCAGTCTAGTAAACCATAGCATAAGTTCTCACTAAGGAATGGCTTGTCTCAACAAAACAAATCAAAACTAAACATTTCTTGAAATAGTATTTGTTAGCTATATGTTTGAGGTAGTTTCTAGTTATACAGATTTGCAAATAATACCTTTCTTATATCTTTATAATATCAGGATACATGGACAAGCAGAAAGGTCAAGTTTAATATATTATGAGAAGAGAAAAAAAAATAGTGGAGTTTTTATACTGACAGCAAGGAAACAAGGAAAAGGTTATGAAGTTGAATGTTATACATCTTTATACATATATATATACATATATATATACATATATATATTACGAGCCAGTAAAATCAATAGTATATGGCAAATGTGTATGTGTTTGGTTTAAATATATGTTTAAGTATTTGGGTGAGAAAACTCATTTGTGCCTGCCAGAAGTTACGTAAATCCCATCTCAGGCAGGTGATGAAGATGAGGGAGCCAGATTTTCCAAGTCAAAGAAGAAGGATGCTTAATTTAGCCTGGCATGATTTCAAAATTGACACTACATCAACACAAAAAGAATGCCAATACAATATGTCAAGAGTCAGCATCTCATGATGGTTATTTCTAGTTCACAAGCACACAGATAACAAAGAACGGGGAAGTTACTTTTCAATAACTAGATTTCCTTGAGATATTTTGTACATATGAGTATTTCTTTTGTAAGTGATCATACAAAAAGGTTCTTGAAGTCAAGGACTTTTTCTTGCTGCTGTTGCATTATCTAGAGAGATTACATATTTTTCAGCATCTCCACTTGTTTCATTCTCAGGCATAAAATGAATGCTTGCAATAAGACTTTCAGTCAGATGCATATTTGCACAACATGAAGAGACTTCCAGAGAAAAAAAGACAAAGCTATGTGGAAGTGAATGTATCCATCTCTTAAGAATCCCAAGTAACAATAAATAAGCCTTTCTTCTTTGAGTACTTGTTCCATGCACATTCATACAGATGGTTACTCCTGTATGTCTTCCCTTCCCTTCCCTTCCCTTCCCTTCCCTTCCCTTCCCTTCCCTTCCCTTCCCTTCCCTTCCCTTCCCTTCCCTTCCCTTCCCTTCCCTTCCCTTCCCTTCCCTTCCCTTCCCTTCCCTTCCCTTCCCTTCCCTTCCCTTCCCTTCCCTTCCCTTCCCTTCCCTTCCCTTCCCTTCCCTTCCCTTCCCTTCCCTTCCCTTCCCTTCCCTTCCCTTCCCTTCCCTTCCCTTCCCTTCCCTTCCCTTCCCTTCCCTTCCCTTCCCTTCCCTTCCCTTCCCTTCCCTTCCCTTCCCTTCCCTTCCCTTCTTCCCATTTGAGAGATTCTTCACCTCTGCAGAGTGAATCCATTTTAATTTTAATCTGCTATACAGATTTTATATTTCAGTCTGATTCATATATTTCTATAGCTGCTAAGATAAATAAATATTTTTAGCTTTGAGTATTGCAAAATTACTCCGTTTTTCTCAACTATCCATATTTCTATACACATAAGTTTTTCACTAAGTTGTTGCCTGTGGTACCAATATTACGGATATGTAAACAGCTGATAGGAGTTGTATAGGGTGAAGGTTCAATCCTGTTATTGAAAATCACTGTGTCAGTGGTAGAATAGCCTCTTTGCTGGCAACAAAACACATTATTGTGTTATCTTTCATAGAATCATAGAATGGCTCAGGTTGGAAGGGACCTTAAAGATCATCTAACTCCAACCCCCATGCCATAGGCAGGGATGCCACCCACTAGATCAGTATGGCCAAGGCCTCATCCAGCCCAGCCTTGAACACTTCCAGGGATGGGGCATCCACAACTTCTCTTGGCAACCTGTTCCAGTTCCTCACTACCACTCCAGTGAAGAATTTATTCCTAATGTCTAGTCTAAATCTATCCTCTTTTAGTTTTAAACCGTTCCCCCTTATCCTATCATTACCTATCAGAGTAAAGAGTCCTTCTCCATCTTTTTTATAAGACCACTTTATTTCAGTCAGTGTGAAACCTGTTATTTTGAAATGTGGTTAAAAGGTACACAAATTCTTTGAATGACATAATTCTTTTGCTGATAATATCCAGTGTGATATACGGCTGAAAGAAAAAGAAAAGAAAAGAAAAGAAAAGAAAAGAAAAGAAAAGAAAAGAAAAGAAAAGAAAAGAAAAGAAAAGAAAAGAAAAGAAAAGAAAAGAAAAGAAAAGAAAAGAAAAGAAAAGAAAAGAAAAGAAAAGAAAAGAAAAGAAAAGAAAAGAAAAGAAAAGAAAAGAAAAGAAAAGAAAAGAAAAGAAAAGAAAAGAAAAGAAAAGAAAAGAAAAGAAAAGAAAAGAAAAGAAAAGAAAAGAAAAGAAAAGAAAAGAAAAGAAAAGAAAAGAAAAGAAAAGAAAAGAAAAGAAAAGAAAAGAAAAGAAAAGAAAAGAAAAGAAAAGAAAAGAAAAGAAAAGAAAAAGAGAAAAGAGAAAAGAAGAGAAAAGAAGGGAAAAGAAGGGAAAAGAAGGGAAAAGAAAGGAAAAGAAAGGGAAGGAAAGGGAAGGAAAGGGAAGGAAAGGGAAGGAAAGGGAAGGAAAGGGAAGGAAAGGGAAGGAAAGGGAAGGAAAGGGAAGGAAAGGGAAGGAAAGGGAAGGAAAGGGAAGGAAAGGGAAGGAAAGGGAAGGAAAGGAAAGGAAAGGAAAGGAAAGGAAAGGAAAGGAAAGGAAAGGAAAGGAAAGGAAAGGAAAGGAAAGGAAAGGAAAGGAAAGGAAAGGAAAGGAAAGGAAAGGAAAGGAAAGGAAAGGAAAGGAAAGGAGAAGGAGAAGGAGAAGGAGAAGGAGAAGGAGAAGGAGAAGGAGAAGGAGAAGGAGAAGGAGAAGGAGAAGGAGAAGGAGAAGGAGAAGGAGAAGAGAAGAGAAGAGAAGAGAAGAGAAGAGAAGAGAAGAGAAGAGAAGAGAAGAGAAGAGAAGAGAAGAGAAGAGAAGAGAAGAGAAGAGAAGAGAAGAGAAGAGAAGAGAAAGAAAAGAAAAGAAAAGAAAAGAAAAGAAAAGAAAAGAAAAGAAAAGAAAAGAAAAGAAAAGAAAAGAAAAGAAAAGAAAAGAAAAGAAAAGAAAAGAAAAGAAAAGAAAAGAAAAGAAAAGAAAAGAAAAGAAAAGAAAAGAAAAGAGAAAAAGGAAGAAATTTTATTCTCTTTCTTCGTTAGTATTAAGCATCATTCTTTCAATGGGCTGGAGTTAGTTCAATGAGAGGAAAAGAACTGCAGCAAATTGCCTATATCCCTGATTACAGATCAAATCCGATTAGCTCAGAATAATTACTTTGAAATCCTTTTTGGGTTTTATCCCGTTAGAACAAGTTTTCATTTGATTTAGACTGGTTATATCTAACATCTAACTGGTTATATCTAACATCTAACTTTTAGATGTTTCTCAGACTTCAGGGTGTGATTAAGTTGGTCAGTTGTAAAAAGTTTTTTCCATTGGACTGCCCCCAAACATCCCACATCCTATCCAGCTTCTGTTTCAGAAAATCTGTGTTTTCCACAGGTGATACACAAAGTCCAGCTCCAGGAGGTCTGGATACTCTATACTCAAAGGTATCTAAGGCATCTACCGTCAGATACTAGGGACTGGCAGCTGAATAAAATCTTAAGTGACTAACACAGGCTTAGTCATCAGCAGCAATATGTCGTATCCAGGCAAGAACAGAAAATCTACTGGACTAAAGAAAAACCTGCTGTGCAAATATTTGGAATTTGAAATTACAAACTTTTCTTGAATAAAGTCCTCACTGAATTAAGATTCTAAATCCTTTTCCAAATATTCTTTACCTTGTTGTACTGACATCACTGCATATACTTTGAGGTTTTACCTATATTCGTAGAAGGCAAATGTGGAATTCTCCGTTGTATAATAGTACCCTGCCTCAGGCTTTACTAAATAATTTAGTGTTTCCTTTTGCCAAGTACAAGCATTGCCTATTGAGATTTGTCAAATATATATTAAATATTTAGTGCATTATTAAGCACATAGAAATTATACTAATTTCTTTGAATAACTTGACTTTCCCAAAGGGAAATGAATAGCAACAATAGTTTGATTCCATAAACCACTGTACATGGAATGAGAGTTATAATTCCATTAAAAAGGAATGGGAACTAAGGAATTCTTTTCCATGGCATGCTAAGACCAAGTTTTTCAAGTTTTAGGAAAAATCTTAAGGCTTCTTGTGGTTGTTTCTTTCAAGTTTATTGAAAATTTTAAAATTAAAATCACTATTACAGTTTCTTATGTGCCAATCAAAATTCTATGTTTAATTCAAAGTGATATAAAAAATAACCAAAATAATTGAAATGACCCTATGAAAGACTAAAAAGAAGAGCACCACAACTTTTGGAAATATTTTTGGATGAACTTATTTTTCAGAACTGCTTCAATGCTCCTGTCACAGAATCTGGAAGAAAAAAAAATCATTAGAAGTTCAAACAACTTTTCCTATAAAATAGAGTCCCCTAGGAAACAATATTAACAAAATACATATTTGTTTTTACTTCTTGTTCTGGGCAATGAAATGTCATTTTTCATTCTTCACATAAAAATATTAATAATGGTAGTAAGATTTGCCTGGTGAAAACTATGTGAAATTTCCCTACTTTGAGCCATTGTGTACACACACAGCTAATTTAAGAATAGTTGATACTATTGAAGGATATGTTCACTGTATCCTGTTGTGCAAAAATTTTGTTCATCTGATGCTGTTAGGATGTCATATTTCACCTGTTGAGGATTTGCACTTTCCATCTATCTCTCAGTACCATATGAAGAGACTTCAGGGTTATTACAAAGCTTTAGTGATATTAATTATTCAGTCATCATGGATTAACCTATTTGGAACAGTAAGATGGGTCAGAGTACAACTCCTCTATCTAGATTTTAATGTACTGAGCATTCATCTACCATTAGTTTGTCTTTGATATTTATCATTTTTATTGTGTTTTCTTTCTTGAAAAAAAAAAAAACACATTCATTTTATGACCTTTTGGAAATGTGGAATTAATAATAGTTGAAATATTGTCACCAAAATATAGTAATGGTTTGATTACTGCTGAAATTCCATTTATTTTTAGTTCCTTTCTTCTAGAACTATTAAAGACTTATGTGCATAAACTTTGCATAAATGAAAGTTAAGCTGCTGACTGTGATTGTCATAATGTAGCTATAAATACCACCAGATGCATTCTTTGTTTATTTATTTATTTATTTATTAGATAAACAACACTGTTTTCAAAGCAGAGCCCTTAACATTTAGGTGTGAAGAATTCAAATAACTAGCTGAGCAAAGAAAAAATTGAAAATATGTTTGACAATAAAAGCTTGTAACACTTTGACTTTCCTTTCTTCCTACTTACATTTTACTAAGGAAATTATTAAGGTTATTTGTTATTAAGTTGTTATTTTAATACCACAGTTACCAAAGCTGTATAGAAGACCTATAAACTCCTTTTCAACTGTCTAGTTTTTCAGCTATAATAAATATAATTTCAAATAAGGTCATATAAGGTTTTAAAGACATCATTTTTACTAAAATATTAAGTTATAAGTGCATTGTCTGGACTTTTTTGAATACTTAGAAATTGTGACTAAAATCATAGTAACAAAATTTCAAGTGCACTTAGAAAGTTTTACCTCTCTTTTCTGAAACAAACAAACAAAATCAAACAAACAAACAAACAAAACAAAGGACCTGAAAACAAATTAATCAGAGTAGTGATTGTCTAGAGGAGGTAGATTACATAAAAGGCATGAGAAATAATGCGACCAGAAGGACCAAGGAAGTGACTGTTTCTATGTATTCGGCTCTGGTGAGGCTGCATATCAAATACCACATTCAGTTTTGGGCCTCTCACTACAAGAATCATAGATTCATAGACTCAAGATCATCTGGTTCAACCATCCCCTTACCACAAATATCACCCACTAGACCATGTCCCTAAGCACCATGTCCAACCTTTCCTTAAACTCCACCACCTCCCTGGGCAACCCGTTCCAATGCCTGACTACTCCTTCCGAGAAGAAATGTCTCCTAATTTCCAACATGAACTTCCCCTAGTGCAACTAGATGCCATTCCCTTCTCGTTCTACCACTAATTATCTGTGAGAAAAGGACCAACACCCAGCTCCCCACAACTTCCTTTCAGGTAGCTGTAGAGAGCAATAAGGTCTCCCCTGAGCCTCCTCTTCTTCAGACTAAACAACCCCAGTTCCCTCAGCTGCTCATCACAGGACTCGTGTTCTAGACCCTTCACCAGCTTCGTAGCCTTTCTCTGTACACGCTCCAGGGTCTTGACGTCTTTCTTGAAGTGTTGGGCCCAAAACCGATCACAGTACTTGAAGTGCGGCCTGACTAGAGCAGAGTACAGGGGGATGATCATCCACCTGGTCCTGCTGGCTACAATATTCTTGATACAAGCCAGGATGCCATTGGCCTCCTGGGCCAAGAATGACATTGAGGTGCTGGAACATGCCCAAAGAAGGGCAACAAAGTTGGTGAAGGTTCTAAAGAACAAGTCTTATGAGAAGCAGCTGAGGGGGCTGGGTTGTTTAGCCTGGAGAAAAGGAGGTTCAGGGGAGACCTTATCACACTCTACAATTACCTTAAAGGAGGCTACAGAGAGGTGGGGATTGGTCTCTTCTCCCAAGCACTAAGTGATAAGACAAGACAAAATAGACTTAAATTGTGCCAGGGGAAGATAGGTTGGATATTAGGAAAAAAATCTTCACTGACAGGGTTGTGAAATATTGGAACAGGCTGCACAGGAAAGTAGTTAAGTCACCATCCCTAGAGGTCTTAAAAAAAAACAACCATGCAGTTATAGAACTTAGAGACATGGTGAACTTGGCAGTGATAGATTAAAGGTTTGGCTAGATGAACTTCGAGGTCTTTTCCAACCTAAACGAATGGTTTAGGAATGTCCAATCAACAAAATGTGAAGCCATTACAAAAAAAAATAATAATAAAAAAAGAAGCTCAGGTCACATTTGAAACATTCTGGAACCCATTCTGTTAAACTCAAGGAGACCCAGTGACAGATGAACACAACATAAATACATGTGCACACACTCACAAAAAGAAATGCATATACATATATATGATTTCCAGTGGAAGCTCTTCAGAGATATTGCAGAATTTTCACCAACTGTGAAACAATAAAATCTATAGATGTGACTGCATTTTAAGTCCTTGAGAATGTATTTCTTCACTCATGAACTAGAACAAAAATCCAGGTCAAAACACTGTGAAAATAGAAAATTCAGATGCAATTCTGTATTTGAACTTTCCTGTCCATGTGGCAAGCAGTTATTGAAATCTATCTTTACATCTGTTCATATCTTCAAGTCCAGTTGAAAGAAATTCTGCTCACAAAAATAGTTCCATTTAAGTAATTTAGATGAATAAAGCTGCAAGATCAGACTCCCAAATGAACTTTTTGACTGCTAAGCTCAGCGGGAAAGATATAATATTCCTTTGAACACAATATTAACTGTTTTCCTTTTTCTCAACAATAATGAAGTTCTTGTGTCTGGTGTAATGTACTCCGTCTTTTAAGCACTCTTTGTGAGTGAAGGGCAGTTGCAGTAATTCAGTACAGAGCAGAAAGCTTTACGTGATGTTTCCAGATAGCGGAACATGATTCCCGTGCTCCTAATGAGAATGCTATGATAAAGAGAGAATCAGAAATATGTAAACACACTTGTCTTCTTAATGTGATTCTCACTAGCATTTCCAGCAGAAGCAAACATCTGTATGGTAAATATTTATTTATTTTTCTTTTTGCATATGAAATATTTATCTGCCCTTGTCCTTGGCTTCATCTTAGGGCAGGATTTTGTTAAGCCAAAACAAAAAAGATAAGATAATATTCATCTCTGCTCGGCAACAGCAGCAAAGCTAGCAAAAAATAAAAATAATTTAATAAAAGCATTCATCTTTGTCCACCTCACAGTAGCAAGAACAAAGCATATTTATGCTATTTTTTTTTTTTTTGCAGTATGCATCAATGAAGGAATTGTTTTCATTAACTTGAAAAGAATAAAGAGCAAGACCATTTTTGAGGTTTTGCTTAGAAGATCACAAAGACTTTAGTTTTTTATTAACCATATTGTTCTGCTAATGTTCAGTACTAGTCTCAGGCCTCAATATCATATAAATGAGTTCTGCATGCAGCCATGCCTCAAATTTCAAGAAATACCTGATCATATGGCAAGGGATCTCCAAAAGGTTTGTTCAGATTTTATTGGATTTCTCCAAGAAATCTTTTGCAAGGTTTCTCCACTGTTACATACTGTCACCTTTCAAAGGGGTTTCTGATTGTGCCTATGACTGTGAGTACTATGACTAAAGTATCCTCTGTACTGTGTAGGTATATCATGCCCTTATTTTGCCATTTTAATTACAGTGCAGTATCTAAGTTATTTCAATTGAATGTGGATGAAAGCACAAAGTTATGTGGATTGCCTCAGCTAAGCTCATCCTTGTAAGTGCAAGACGATTCCAGGAACTTTTATTTTTTCTAAAATAGAGTTTTTCTAATAGTACTTTTTTCATACTTGTGATCCTTTATTGATTAGTCATACGAAAATCATAGCATACAAGTTCTAATACTTTACTTAGTAATATAATTGTATGATCTCAAGGTGAAATTATTTATTGCTACATGGTGGAACTGGGAAACCTGTAGTATTTCTTTTTACTCAAATAACCTTGAGGGCAAATGAGTCACTGACTAAGAGGATTTTGTGTTTGTAAAGTGAGAATACATGATTTCTTGTAACTTTTCTAAAACATATTATCTAAAAGTCAAAAGAACTCTGAATAGTATTTATCACTATCTTAAGATATTGTTCATAATCTGATTCCTCACTCCTCCAAGAAATGTTCACCAGCGCCATTCATCATCTTTGAATGGAAAATAAATGAATTCTTAAAGAACAGAACTCTTTACCCAATAACTCGGTCTTCCTTAAAGTCATATCTATGCAACCACTTCTCCAGGAAAGGTAATTTCTGGAGATTTGTTTCCTCCAGGGCTACTGTAAAAGGAGAAAAATACAGTAAGAACATTTCTGGCAGGAGGACTGCGGATGTCTCTGGGCTTATACTTGATATATATATATATAAGTATTTATATAATATACTTAATAGAAGTATTTTATATTATATTCAGTGTTTTCCATAGAAATTAACGGAGGTTTTCATGAGAGTTCCATGAGACAGTCTCTTGAAAGGATAAAAATTGACTGAGGGAAAATGAAAACCAGGAAAACAGAAGATTCCTGTATAAACTAAAGGTCATAATATGATCTGAGTCTACTGGAATGTATACTCCCTCACCTACAGAGCCCAAAGTCTGAGTCAGTCAGATCTGTTTAAGCTCCTTTTTGGAAGCTACACAGATACAGTAGTATTGTTCTGTGTTGAGGCTGCCTGCAGATGAAAACCATTATTGAAAGGGGAACTGTCAATCGTGTGAATGACTCAAATTCTATCCATGCTATCTGCAAGTCTTTCGCAAACCACATAACTTCACCTACGATTGATAAGGTGTGTTTAACCTCTGGATAAGACTTGAAATGGGAAAAGACAAGAAAATTATGACCTTGGGAAGTCAGAAACATTTTCAAAATTAACTACTTCAGGACATTACTTTCATTGGAAGCACTTTTCCGCCTACCATCAAGTGATTGGGAAGAAACTATTTGCCTGACAGATGTCACATTATGTAATGATGGGCTGGAAAGAAGACTTTTAAAAGATATTTTCGTATCCAGTCTCCTGGTGATGCTCTGAGTATATATTCTTCAAAGTCAATCTGAAGAACCTTATTTACCATCCCAGCAATATTTACTCAGCAAGTTAACGGCAACTGAGGAAAACAGTGTAACTGATGAAAGCTGATGATATTTTTCTACACAGAAAAGTCTCTGACAAGAGGCATGAAACCTACAGCTTATGCACATTAGAGATATTTTGTGCTTTGCATAGTAATTGTGGTTCCTTGCAGCTGTACAAAACACCTGTATAGAGCATGCACAGTAAATTTAGTGTTTTCAGGAAGTAACTGACTGACTGCACATGTGCTATGCAGTTGATATGGCAGCAGCTCAGCTACTTGAGAGTAATTCCAACAATACTGCCAAATTTCAGAAAATTACCTACTGTTGTGTAGACTCCGGTAATTCTCCAAGACAAATTTCACAGACACAAAGGCCACAGAAATTTTGATCCATGAAAGCTTTAATTCAAAAGGAGAAGACAGTACATAGTAGCTGTCATAATCAGGTCAAACATTAGTAAGATTTTTTTTGACTGTTTTTTGTTTTGTTTTTGTTTATTCCCCAGACTTTTTAAACCAGCATGGATTCCATTAAATCTAAATAAAGTCTATCATATTTATGAACTTTTTTTTTTTTTTTCTTTTTTCTTTTCACAAGGTTGGGAGTATTAAGGCCGTATTTAAATGTCAAAAGTATAAACTGGAGGGGGAGTACAAATATTTTGGCTGGAAGGATATTGAACCATAAATTATACCCAGAACTTAAAAGTGAAATGAGAATGAGTTTCTTTTCTGTTCCGTTTTACTACTTCCCAGCAGTATATGAATAGTGGTGTGCAATCTTAGATATAATCAATAATAATAATGATAATAATGATAATAATAACAATAATGATGATGATGATGATGATGATGATGATGATAATAATAATAATAATAATAATGGGGGAAATGCTGATTCTGATTATTAATTATTAATGTTCTACATTAGAAATATTTTAAGCCTGTAAAAACTTGACTTCCTTTTTTACTTTGGGTTGGAACAACCGCTTGAATCTGAGAATTGTTAATATTTCTTTCTGAATGAAGTACAACACTATCAAGAGAAACAAACATATTTTATCCAAAAAATTAAATTAATATTTATTCTAGTATTGGAATATTCTGCCTTTATACTGTGTTAATAATCTAGGCTAATAGCTGGCTGTACTTTTATGTAGTATTTTTCTGTTTTGTCTATTTCAGGTAATCAACATTTCTAAGAGTAATATTTATAAAGAAAGGAAAAAGTCTATTGCAACTCTATCTTTCTGAATCTACAACTGAGATTTTTCTTTTGTCTCGTTTTCATTAAGTTTTGTAAATATATCATATATCATAAAGTCTCTGGAGTTTTTATGTGTTGTTTTTTTTTTTTTTGAGCATTGAGTAATTGAATTGAAAACATAAATGCTAACACAATAAAATTAATAGTGTCAAAACAAAGAATTTACTAATGTATTAATAACAAAGGTACATATGTTCTAAAGCAAAGTCACTTCCAGTAGGAAACCTGGTAAGACAAGAAGCGTAACAACTCAAGTCTCGGTAGATAAAGCCACGGTAATGAATGAGAGCTTATGACCATCATTCTGAGCTTAAATATATGAATGATGGTTTTATATTGAAGCTGCTTGGAGATCTAAGGACAAGTTTGTCCCTTTCCATGTAACTCCAGATAGAATACTCTGTCATTCTGCACATCTTTGTGACGATGATTAAATGCTTTGAAGTTCTAGTGTTTCTAAAGGAGTTTCCTTTGGCTTTTTTTTTTTTCTTTTACTATCTGCATTTGCAAGCTGTACCCAGATGGCACAAAGGTAAATTGGCTGATTGACAGAAGAACAAACTAAAACAACACGACAAATCGTTATCTAAAAAACAAAAACAAAAGCAAACACACACACCACACAAACAACAAGTGCATTAACAGGAATGAAAACATAATGGTTCTCTGAATACTGAACCTGAAGTTGCTTTGCTCAGCTTGCTGCAGCTGAGTGAGTCACTAGTCTAACAGTAAGAGAAAGAAAAATAAATTCAGACAAGGCAATTAGAAACACTTTTTTTCAGGAGCCGAATAATAAATGTGAGAAGTCCCCACAGGGCGAAGCTATGAATGCAGAAAGCACGAGGGTCATTCAAGTAATGATTGTATATATCTTGGGAAAATAGTGTACAAGTAAAGGATGAACTTCAGTGGGCTAAATGGCTTTTTTCATTCTCAGTATTCATGTATCACAGCTGTCATGCTCCAAGGTACATTACAAAGAAGTGATTACACACTGAAGGCTGTGAGATCTCTTCATCTGAAACCCAACTCCATATGTACCTGGTAGAAGAGCCTCTGTTATTTGACATCCACTGAGCCTAGTTGAAATTTAGCCATTCCAAGATCTCTATTACCAAGCTCATTATTTACTTACGCTAAAATAGAAACAGCACAAATGATTCTTGTGCAAGTGCAAACCAAATATCTTTAGGACAAGACTATAACATTTAGCCAAGAGTTCTGATGGGGCAGGGTGGGGAGGAGGAAAGCAAAATTTCTAATCCAGGCATGACTTGAATGATTTGCTTGCCTGAAAAAAAGTTGTGAAGTGACCATGCTTAAAAAAAAGAACAACAAAAAACAAAAAACAAAAAACTTCTGTGATTATAGGCACACAAAGAACCTCCCTCCTTATATTGTATTCCTGATGACTAACAAGGTATTAGCTTTCAGTCCTAAACCAGGATCTTAAATGCAGTAGTAGGAAATATATGTCCTATCTAAGATATGTCCCATCTAAGACCTTACAAATCCATGGGAATGTTAAGATGTGCTTCATTGAGACAAATCTGACTAAGGAATGTGGAAGAACAGTAGAGTTGCCATTACCTCTCTGAAAGTACATTTCTGAAAATGATTTTCTGTTAGAATTTGTTGCTTTACTGGAAATGAAATGCTCTGAAAACTGATATCAGCTTCATTTAAACTAACCCCAAGAAGAAAAACCAAACCCAGAATCTCTGCTCTGCCAAAATTCCAAAAAATGGTTAAATATTTATTGTTGATGTTTTTCAGCATTAATTCTTCAGAGTTTTCATTTCTGAAACTTGTATCTACTTCAATTGTATTTGTTTTACACATCACTGTGGGAATATTTTTATATTAGCATTATATATTATATTTTATTATTGTTGTTATATTGTTAGCATTGTTATATTATCACATTAAAATGACAAAACTATTCAGTGAAATGAAGAAATTTCAAAAATTCTTAGAGCTTTTCCAGTTGTCTTATTTCCATACCAAAGGACGATTTCTGTTCTCCATTTTTAATTTCTGCTGGGCTTGGTTCTTTTCAATACCAAAGTGAAATGGTAATTTTGGTTAATTTGTTCGTGGTAAGAAACAGCTGATTTGGGGAGTATGGTTAAGAATCATAGAATCATTAAGGTTAGAAAAGACGTCCAAGATCATCTGCTCCGGCCATCCCCCTACTACCAATGTCAACCACTAAACCATGTCCCTAAGCGCCACGTTGAACCTTTCCTTGAACACCCCCAGGGATTGTGATTCCACCACCTCCCTGGGCAACCCGTTCCAATGCCTGACTACTCTTTCTGAAAAGAAATGCCTTCTAATTTCCAACACGAACTTCCCCTGGTGCTACTTGAGTCCATTCCCTCTTGTCCTACCATTAGTTATCTGTGAGAAGAGGCTGACACCCAGCTCCCCACAACTTCCTTTCAGGTAGCAATAAGGTCTCCCCTGAGTCTCCTCTTCTTCAGACTAAACAACCCCAGTTCCCTCAGCTGCTCCTCATAGGATTTGTTCCAGACCCTTCACCAGCTTCGTAGCCCTTCTCTGTACATGCTCCAGGGCCTCGATGTCCTTCTTGTAGTGAGGGGCCCAAAACTGATCACAGTACTCGAGGCGCGGCCTGACCAGAGCAGAGTACAGGGGGACAATCATCCACCTGGTCCTGCTGGCTACACTATTCCTGATACAAGACAGAATGCCATTGGCATTCTTGGCCACCTGGGCACACTGCTGGCTAACGTTCAGGCAAGCATCAACCGACACCGCCAGATCCTTTTTCTCTGCACAGCTTTCCAGCCACTCTGCCCCAAGCCTGTAGCATGGCATGGGGTTGTTGTGATCAATGTGCAGGACCTGGCACTTAGCCATGTTGAACCTCATCCCACTGGCCTCTGCCAATTGACCCATCCTGTCCAGGTCCTTCTGCAGGGCCTTCCTACCCTCTGGCAGATCAACACTTCCCCCATTATTGGTGTCTTCTGCAAACTTACTGAGGGTGCACTCAATTCCCTCGTCCAAATCATCAATAAATATATAAAAGAGGATGGGCCCCAACACCGACCCCTGGGGAACACCACTCTTGATTGGTTGCCAGCTGGATTTAACTCCATTCACCACCACTCTCTGGGCCCAGCCATTCAGCCATTTTTTAACCCAACAAAGAGTGTACTTGTCCAAGCCATAGGCTGACAGCTTCTCCAGGAGAAATCTGTGGGGAAAGGAAGGCAAATCTAGCTGAAATTTTGTTTTATCATAAGTATATGTATACTACTTAAAGTAATGGTATATCTTATTTCAGTACACTAGTGATTTGCAAAACCTAAAGTATTTGATCGTTTATATATACATATTATTGCGGGACCATTATTGCTATGAGAAATAACTGTTAAAGAAATAAAGCTTCCAGTTTCTGCTTCATTTGCTGTGTTACACAAGGTAAAATTTCCTACCCTGTTTAAGATAAGAAATTCACATCAGCTTTTCACATCTTTGAGATAGCTACCCCATAATAACTGCAACATATTCACTCTTAAAACTACTCCAGAGGTAAATATTGTGACCATTTGGCAATGTGACACATATGAATGTGGCAACTGAATGCCAAAATGCAGGATTTGTAAACATTTGATCAAAAATAGAATTTTTATGCTGATCAGTCATCTTTGTGTCCATTTTTCATTTGCTTTGAGAATGCTCATAGGTTTGTGTGCGCTCATAGGTTTAGCAAATTGCTCTTTTTCATAGGTTGTTGTGGTTTAGCCCCGTCAGGCAGCTAAATGCCACACAGCCACTTGCTGTGTACATGCATATTCATATGCCAACAGGCTGTGCAGAAAATGCAGTATTTGCTTGTCTTTATTAAGAGGTTTCCTGTTTAGAAAACACAGGTTTATTGACTGGCAACATAAAAACTGCTGAGAGTCTAGGTAACTAATCAGAAGAAGCAATGTATGATTTTCAAACAATCTTGAATGGTGAATGAGAACTATCCCATATAGTTTATACACGGGTACAGCTCACATGCTAATTGAATATTGGAGTAACAACGTGAACTTTAAGTCACTATGGTATTCAGTAACTTTATGTGTGGCAAAGATAGAATCAAGATGGTTGCTGGGAAAAGCTTCTTTGTCTTTTTGCCTGTATTAGGCCTTCTAGTACAGTCCAATATGATTTCAGGATTATTATTTTTATTTTTCTTTTCGTCTATAGAATATATTGGCAATAAAACCACGTGGGTTGTAATAAATGATTTCATACGCGTTTTTGATCCAAGTCTGTTTTTAACTATTATGCCATCACCAACAGAGCTAGTTGGAATACCAGTGTTAGGACAAAAGATGTAACTTTCCTGAAATACATTATTTTTCAGGAATTTTTCACTGGGAAGTTGCTCGGGCACAAGATAAATTCTCTCAGAAAGAGATGATATCTGAAACTTATTCCACAGTATAATGGTTGTAGAATTTAGTCTATGTGTGAGATAATAGACTTGCTCTGAAACAAACAAACAAACAAACAAAACCAAAAATAAAAACCCACACCAATCAACAAAGCAAGTAAATGAACAAACAAACAAAAAACACTTGTTCTTTAAGGACCAGACTTTTATAAGATATTAAGCCACACTGAAGTTTTTGTGTCTTTACAATTTGAGAAGATTTTGTTTATTTTTATTTTAAATATAGAACACTTAATTGTCCTTTTGATGTCCTGGATGTTTGTGACATATCTTAGAAAGCATTTATAAGGGCAGTAAGGAAATAGTTTGGAAATATTGATATTGCGGTGTCTTCAAATATATTTTATAACACTTTGAAGTATAATTGGCTACCATAAGTTTTCCTTGTAAATGGTATGTAAAGCTGTTTGCATCTGATTTAATCTGTCCGAATCTGACTAAACTAGACACAACATTTTATATATTTTTTTTGCATTTTTAAATCACTGCTTTAATTTAGCTGTGCAGACTGGGACTTTTTAGTACCGTGTAATGGTTTATTTGGTATTATCCACGTTATAGATGTTTTCTGTGTAACACTCCTATTTTAGTATGGTTTTGTTTCAGGTTTTAGGAGGTTATTTTTTGCCTTGGTTGAATGGCTAGAAGGCTTCCTCAGCTAATGATATATATGGTCTGCTATTTGCTTTTCAAATTGGATTCAGATTTTTGGCTTGGTTAAATTGTCTAGACCAGTGTAAACAGTTTGCTCATACAAGTGAAAATTAGCTAACTTGATGTGTCTTTTTATGATTATATGAAAAGACAAAATATTTAGTTCATCTGCAAAAGGATATATATATACATACATACTTAGTAATATACAGTACACTTTTGTGTGTACATTTTGGATAAATGTTTAGATCATATCCTCGCCCTTCTCAAAAATCATTTATCCTGTAAACTATGTTTTGTTTACAGTAACATTACACATGATTAGAAGGAAATATGTGGGTGTATAATTTTACTTGCTGGGAAGGAAAGAGTTAATATTGATTGATCTTGATCTTGATTAGAGCTTCTTTGCTATATCTGCAGTATGTGCTAGACCTAGATGACTCTTTCATGACCTTGTAGTATCATTTATTGCATATGTTTGTCTGACAGGCCACTACCCCCTCTCTTTATGTTCACTGTAGTTATTCATGATGTACAGCCTTCAGTAGTTGCAAAAATATAAAACTTCTTTCCTCTCAGTTCTAGACAGGCTTTCTTTCAGTCCCTAGTCCTGACATGCTATCTTGAATAACCTGCAAATAACTCTCTTCACCTTTACCTACATTTAATCCATAGCGTTAAAGCTTCACCTTGGGCTAAACTTTGACCTTGTTACTTTATGTGTAATTTAGAATATTCTGGATATAATTTGCCTAAAATAATAATAAGAAAAAAAAAATGCTGCAGTTCCGTGAATGAGATGTTTGTTGCCTTACTTCCAGAATAATTTTTCATGTCCAAATGACGTGCATAGTCTGAGTAAACTCTGAAAAAGATCCCCACCAAGCATTGATGTTTAAACAAACTAGCTCAAGCAGATGATTGTTTTGATATTTAGCCAACTTTCATTGTTCCAGTTGTTGAGAAAGAACGTATATCACCCCACCTTGGATCTGTGATGAAAGATGTTAATGACATAACTTCAGGTGAGATCATATAGCCCTAGTTAAGACAACAGGAGTTTTTCATCTGTGTAGAAGCTCAAAGCTAAGGCAGTTTGGAAGGCACATTCCACAAAGTCAGGCAAAAACAGCTGAAAAAAAGTGCAGTTTACAAAACATTTACTGAGTATTATTTATTGCAGTCCTTGAGGTTTACCTGAAGTTTTTGTCCAGCTGTGTAAAATAGCATTCCAGCAACTACCATTGCTACTTAAGTTATAAACACATTAGTGGGCTTGTTAATAATAGTTGTAACCAGGCATATCTATGGCACAGGAAAATAATAACCATTTTAAGGTTGTCATCAACTGGATTTTTAACAAAGTAGTTGGATTACATGTAATTGTCAGGTGTTTTGAGAAAGTAAATGTACTTTTTAAAGTCCGGTTTTCTCTCTGTGCTGCAATTTAAACTCCATGTAGTCTGTAGGCACAAAAGCTTCATTGTTCTGTAGAAAACTGGCTTGCCATTCTCTCTTCTCCATGTTGAATAAAAGTAATTGTCTATATTTACTGTAGCTTCTGGCCACAAATGTTGGCATAAAAGTCTCCTACTTTTGCACTACAAGAACAGAACACACTTCAACTACCATGACCCACCAAAGACAACAAATTTAGTTGCTGTGAAATGAACATCAAAATTCTGCACAATAGCTGTGAGGGCTGGTTTGTTCTTTGGAACATTGTTTCTCTTCAAAGTGGGTAGTAGACATATATATTGTCACTTATCAGTATTTTCCTGCTATAGATTTCTCAAGAATATTTTCACTTTATGAGAAATGGGATATGAGATATGAGAATATCATCTAAGAACAGTTTTTAGATTGATTAAAAAAATGTTAAAAATTGTCATTGAAGCTTCCTGAACTGCAGCCATGTCATTTATGTGGTAATTATTGTTATATTTCAGGGTTTGTTTAAATTTTTGCAAGCCATTCTTAAAGTTTGCCATTTTCCCAGATCAAATTGCTTTACTCATCTTCCTACAGGGTTCAGGCTTTGTAATTTGATTTATATGGTAACGTTGAAACAAGAGACATTAACCGACCGTTCTGTTTTAATGAATGGCTTGTCAGGTACTGACTACTTCAGTGGCAGGAAACTCTCTTCCTTCAGGCACTGATCACAAGGGCAAGGCTTTATGCTTTCACTCCTGTCTCCTGTCTTGCTTCATTTAATATTCAACAGCAGGCAGAAATAGCATTCATCTGAAGGGCTCATTTGATTAGTAACAACTCTGATATTTCTACACTTCTCTTAAACTTTTCACTTCTTTCTTTTTATTTTTATTCAAGCAGTAAGACGTCAGTATTTCCATGGGTTGGAAATATTGAAACTGGGGTTATGTATGCTGCCTAACAGTTCTTCAGGCCAGAGACTGCTGAGGATCTCTGTGACTTTTAGGTACAGGAAGAACTTACCCAGGTGCTTCAAAGGCAGATGCCTCCTTTCGGCTTGGTGCTCTCTGAAATACTTTTTTCTTTCTTTTTTCTTTTTTTTTTCATGTTTTCATTTCTTTTCCTTTTTTTTTTTTTTTTGTCTTTCTACTGGTCTTTGCTCTCAGAATGAAGATGCATATTGTGACTAGCATCTGCATAGAGGGGATTGCTTATGTGACTTTCTGCTCATCATGAACCAGAAGACACCACAAACTATTTTGGTTAACACACTGACCTAAAATTCAGAACCTTCATCTTCACTGTGACCACTGGAAGGGGTCACAGGGCAGGCTCAGAGGCATAGCCTCCTGTTTTGTACCTGTGTCAGTACTGGAGAGTATCTTCCTGAAGATTAATTAATTCCTGAGCACCTCGCCCCTCAAGAAATCCAGTGAGACTTCTGGTCACTTAGAAAAACAAACAAACAAATAAATAAATAAATAATTTTGCTTTAGTGTCATAAAAATTTAATAATTTTTGTAATTTTTATGATTTTCTCTTACTGTTCTGTTTTTTCTTCGTGGTGGATTTTTTGGGGGGTTGCTTGAATTTCTGAGGGCAATATCTGCTAGATTTAGTTTGAAAATAAAATTGAAACTATCTGCATGTTGTATGTAATATTGTGTAATGCCTGCTCCATTTCAATTATGCTTTGAAAATATAAACTGCATGCATACATTATTAAACACATAGATAAATTAATATATAGATCTACCACAAAAATAAACAGGAAATTTCATTTGAAATTTCATTTCAAAATTAGCTGTCTTCGTTTTATGAAACTTGGTCAGTGCTAACAAGATAAACTTCCTCAATAGGTTTTCATGTCACTTTTAGAATGTCATACAAGGTCAAGTAATCCTTGGGTCTTTGTTTGTTTGTTTGTTTATGTGATTGTGAGTCCACTGTAAGGGATTGCTGATACCCATAAGTGATGATAGTCTTAGCTGGAGTTCTACCTTGTCTTAAAACAGCAGTAATTTGTATACAAACAAATAAACATTGGATGACAGTCCTGGCAGTGGAAGAAGTTCTTGAATTGCATAGAACTGAATTCTGAAATGGAGAAGCTGGATTAAAAAAAAATGACAATTTATTGGGAATTAAGCAGTTGTTATTAATAAAGATATATTTCTGAATGTTTTTTATGGTTTTTTTTTTTTTTTTCGGATAGTCCAAACAAATTTGGAAGAGAACTTTTGCAAACTGTCCTATAAGTTCCTCATCAGGTCCAAGAGCAAAGAAAAAGGTGGACCAGCTTCACTGCAGAACAGATATTTGACACAGATCCAATCATATAAAATTCTTCTTACCAGATTCCACATGTAAATTCTAGGTATATCTGGGTGATAATGACCAGCTTTTAGTTGTGCATCAGTTGATTTTGTCCTTGGTATTGTTTATTACAACATATGCTGTAATAGCCAACCAAATCACTAAAAATGTGTAGAACAATTATGGGAAAAAACTTCTGAACTTTCTGAGATGATTTGCTCAATCTCTTGTTTTTATTGCTGTTTGAAACTTTCATAAAGGTAGGATTGAAAGACAGGACCAAAAGTAATTCTTTACAACAAAAAAATGTTTTTTTTTGTTTGTTTGTTTTCCTAATTGAATGCCCGTCTAGGTCTTTCAGAGTCTTATATTTCTCTTCATACTGTTTTGTTTTGACATTTCACAAGCAGGTATGTTTTCAGCATTGTGTAGATACTGTCTCCTATTCAAAGTTCAACTAAGTAATTCTGATCTGCTTATTAATATTTATGGCCCGCATATATTTGTATATTTAGCTTTAATATGATCTTGTGTTCCTTTAATGTAGAGCAAACAGAAAATGATATGTTTCTGTTAATCATAGATTTAAGAACTCTTTGATTGGAAATGCCCCTTAAAAGACTTGTTTTGAATTAGTGTGACCTTCTGTCTACTGGAATATTTTTATGGCTGCACACATCTTGGGTTTTCACCCACTTTTTGCTTTAGAGAGTAGAAGTCCAAATGTTTTAATTAACAATAAAAATTAACCTACCAGCCCTTTTACCCTGAGACTTTCTACCAGTATTAAGTATAGATTCATATCACTCATTCATCAACTATTCATTGGTTTTTAGCACCTATAAATCAACATAGTATAGAAAAGGTTTATGGAAAATAAAAAACAGCCTATGTTTCTATAGAATTCAGTTAACTGACCTAATTAAAAGGTCTATCAAATTGAGTATAAAATCAAAGATCTCTCTCTCTCTCTCTCTCTGTGTGCGTATAGTTCTAAATAAGTAAAACCAGAGGGCCACAATAATGAATTTATTGAAGGTGGCAGTATTAAGTGATCTGGGAGCAAAGTTAAATACACTTTGAGAGTGATTGTGCTGAAGGAGAATAAGAATGGTTGGGAAAAAGGGAATCTGAGGACAGCCTATTTTACAGCCAAGCAACATGGATCCAACATATGAATGATGGCCATCAGGTTGATAGTTCTGTACATTTTAAAATATATATATTGTATTCTTCTCAAAGAATCAGACAACAGTGCTTGGTCCTGTAAAGGAGCTTTTGAGAAAAACTTCCATGAAAGCTAACTGTTTATAGTTTAAATACTAATAAGATAGGCACAGGCTAAGATAACTTTTCTCAGTTTTTTTGTTATTCTGCTATGAATTTCAATATTCCCCTGAGTGTGGTTGATTCTTAGCTGGGGACTGAAGTTTACACATACTACCAAAATAATACAGACCTGAGTCAGTGAACATTTACACTTCATTTCTGTCCAAGAGCACCTTGATAACATAACTGAGATTGAAGAACAGAGTAATGCAGACTGTGCCTCTTCTGGGATTCCTGATTATTTATCCAGAAATTCAAGAGAAGCTTTTCTGAATAATATCCAGGCGTCCTATGGCAGCGGAAAGCTGGTCTAGAGCCATATACTTTCTCTCTTTGCTTCTCTGGACAGAAATAAATAAATGCAGTGTCTGAAGGATGTATGAGATGAAGAAAGAACATTGATCTTTCTGTTTTGATATTTCATCCTTGTGATCTGGCAGAAAAAACAGTGCTCCAGAGACATGGGATTTTTGCAGATAATCAGGGTTTGGAGTTAAAAAATGACAATTTACTGATTACAGTAATTGAACTCTTTGCCACTCAGTGAGACCTGATTATTTCGTGTGGGACTTACTTCTCTGAATGGGTCAGTTTATCTCATGTAGGTAGCAGCCATCCCAGATTCTGCAGTGACTTTCTGCAAAGATGGACAGCAGCAAGTGACTGAAGAAACTCTCAGAATTCAGAGACTGCATATCTTTTGAATACAGTCATTTTGGAAGGTGCATTACTACTTTTGGTTATCTGGATTCCACGTTTTGTAGCTGAAAATAATAAGCATTCAAAAACAGATAATCATGAAACAAATCAGTTGATTAACCTTGTGGTTCATTCCATGCAATGGGAATCTTCACTACGCACCCTGCTCTCTTCTGATTACATCCAAAGTGACGGTGTGTGCACTAGTATACAATTCAAAGAAAAACTGGCAGGTAGAATGCCTTAAGATTCAGTTTTTCTTACAAAGATACTGGTGAAAGTTCAGCTTCTAGTTTTTTGTTTGTTTGTTTGTTTTTCCTTGCTTATTTTACACTAGAGTTCTCAGCTCTTCTTAGTGCATTGGAGAAGTAGCCTTCTGGGGTACATATTTGTTCTTATTTATGTCAATATTGATGTTAAAGGCACTTCCACATTTGAGTATAGCCAACAAATTGACCATAACCAGACATTCCGTAAATCAGAGTACCTTCTTTTCAGTCATTACAGTAGCATTGACTTTCGCCATCTGTTACAACATGGTCTGAAACATCATTCAGAGTACATTATAATCTGTAATTATACAATCCTGTGCCAGCAGTGTGCAAAGTATTCCCTATGGAAGATTTGCCTAGGCCTTTCATACATAGGCACATAAAATTCATATATACATGTACAAAAACATTGACATGCATGATAAATTGAGTCTTAAGGCTAGACTGAGTTGGCTGAATTGTTTAAAAACACACAAACAAACAAAAAACAGGACATATGCATTCAGAGAAGTCCACTCGCAAATATTGCATGCATGCAAACTAGTTGTTATTTGAACAAATATGATCCAGCAGGGTTAATGGAACATATCATAAATAAAATATGCGAGGTACTGACATGTTGCATCCCACTAGCTGCTGGTGCCAGTATCTACAGAGGGCTTGTATGAATATTGAACGATGTTTTCCATGTCTGCTCACACATCTGTAGAATCACTTCAAGTGATCTGTCAGGTAATGAGCTATGCATCTAAGGGCAACTGCAACGTGTCCTATAAAAGCAAATTCGTAAGGTTTTATTCAGGTAAATGCTCACTTTTCTTTCAGTGGATGTCTTTATTTAAGGCTGAAGGATTTGCCTATAAAATTGGCAGATATATACCAAAAATATGACTGAGACATTGTGTATCATTTTGGTGATACACAATGAATAAAAAAGACAGGAAAAGAATAGCATGAATAAATTTAATCTTCTGAGTCTCTAATTCTGAAGATTTATTTGCAATTCCTGCTAGGTTGATGTATTGCTATTATATTATTTAGTTAAAAATGTGTAGTTTTCAATACTGTTACTGATATTTCCCTTTTTGCATTCAACAAAAGCAATATGCTTCCTCAGAGATTCACTAGCATTGAGCACTTTATGTTAGTCACTTGGGAAGTATTTCATGCACTCATAACACTTTATCAGCACGAAAGGAAGCAAAGAGAATCAAAACAAAAGATTTCACACACAGCAACACAAAACAAGACTTACACTGAAGAAAGTCTTGCAGTAGAGCTGAGGGGTATCTGATGATAGCAGATATTGTGATAGCATACACATTCTTTAAAATTGTATAAGCCCTCAGGTACAATTTTTCAGAGCCATGCAGTCTCATTTGGTAATCCTGAAGTATTAAGCATTTGTTTATAAAAACTAGAATTCCCTGGGTTTCATTGATCGTAGATCGTATATTGTAGATAGTGATAACCATTTAGATTGTAATACTTGGAACTCTGTACAAGACAGCTGCATATTTTCTGTGACACACAGCTGTAGGAAACAAAATATCATTGATGAAAACAAGTTAGAAGAACAGAGAGTTTATTGTAGCCCACATGATGGCTTCAGCTTTGATTCACCCGTGTCTGAGACACAGGAGAACAATTTTATGAGCTGAGCAGAGCCAAAGTGCAATGGTACAAATTGGTGTGGGAGTCTTTTATGTGTCTTATTTCATTGACATCTAAAGTAACTAAGAAATGAAACAAAAGAGGAGAGGCTTATAATAAAATGCACATGTCAATATTCACTTACTAAATCCTACTTGTAGTCTTGTAGTCTCAAAGCTAATTTTATCCAGTTGCCTTTTAGCTATAGTGTCTTGCTCTGACTTCGAAATATAATGACTTTTTAATATAACTTGCACTGTTCTGCATCCAAAGCTGGATTTAATCATGCAATTTATTCAATCAGAACCAACATATTTTGTAATTAAGCCTCACACCTGCAAAATATCTACATTAAAGTATTAATAAGTCTAGCTTAAGCTCAGAAGAAAAGTTAACTTCAGAGAAAGTGCAAGCCTAAACTGCAATTATATAGTGTAAACCGCTGTTTGGATCCATTATATCACTGTCTTCCAGTATTTAGATATCTTGTCACAAGATGTGAGAAAAAAAAAAAAAACTTTTTGTTTTGTTTTGTTTTGGTGTGTTTTTGGTGTTTATAGTAACAAGATGGAAGGAAACAATGCAGTTTAGAGATCATAATGGACCTCATGCTACCTCAACACATAGTAGCTCATGATAAATAACTTGAAATATAAGATTCTGATAAAACAATGTCTGATAAGTCCAAAATTTCATGTCTAATGTTTACTTTAGCTAGCAATGCCATCATAACATTTTTTACTTAACTTCTACTAAATATGTTTATTAAAATGTGTACATAACTCATATACTTCTCAAACTTAAAGATTGAATCATGAGGTTGATATGGAATGTGAAAGGTTTTAATGCCATACTTCAGGTTATGTGACAGCCCTGATGCGTTTTCTCCGCCACTCCTTCATGGTTACTCTCTGCCCCTGCTCCATGTGGGGTCCCTCCCATAGGATGCCATCCTTCCTGAACTGATCTTGGAGGGGCTTTCCACAGGCAGCAGCTCTTCAAGAACTGCTCCAACATGGGTGCATACCACGGGGTCCATCCTCCAGGAGCAAACTGCTCCAACATGGGTTCACCATGGGTGGCAGCTCCCCCAGACCCTCTGCTACTGCATGGGCTCCTCTCCACGGGCTGCAGCTCTGGCCCGGGGCCTGCTCCTGTAGGGGTTTGTCCATGGGCTGCAGCCTCCTCCAGGCCACATCCACCTGTTCCAGGGGGGGTCCTCCACGGGCTGCTGCATGGAGATCTGCTCCATGTGGGACCCATGGGCTGCAGGGGGACAGCCTGCTCCACCAGGGGCCTCTCCACAGGCTGCAGGGGAACTTCTGCTCCGTGCCTGGAGCACCTCCTGCCCTGCTGCTGCACTGACCTTGGGGCCTGCAGGGCTGTTTCTCACTCCACTCTCTCCCAGCAGCTGTTGGACAGCAGTTGTTTCCCTTTCTTAAGTCTGTTCTCCCAGAGGCACAAACAACATCGCTTACTGGCTTGTCTGGCCAGTGGCAGGCCACTTTGGAGTCAGCTGGAACTGGCCCTTATCCTAACATGGGGCAGTTTCTGGACTCTTCTCACAGAGGCCACCCCTCCGCCATGTAAATCCAATACGACCATTTACACATAGATTAAGAAATTTATTGTTGACATCAATAAACTGAAGTTTGAATATTTTTATTAGCAAGATGGTTATGCTTTCTAAAAAAAAAAAAAAAAAGGCTTATATGTAAATATATAGTTAAAAATGGTGGGCAAGAGGTTTTAGCTTGGATGACAAGGGCTTGCAGAAAGGCTTAATCTCAAAGCCCTTCCTAACTGACAGTATTATGTCACAATCCCACCATCCAGCAAAAGCTGTTGTGAATAAGAACTGCTGATTCTAATTCATGAGCTCTGCACATTGCTGAAAACTTTTTTTTTCCTTTTTTTTTTTTTCCTTTTTCTTATACACATGTTGATTAACCAAACAATTTGTATAACCAATGTGGGAAATGCTTCTAAATAGAGTCAGCATTTAAGTACAAAACCAATTGCACATAGACATTATCAGATTTGAAGAAAATTAATGTACAAGTTTGTGTGTTCTACTGAATATTTTTCCTTCTTAACATCCACTTCCTGACTGATGTTCATTTGCTCTTTTTAACTTACACATAACACCTCATTTTGCTATTGAAATATAGCTTTGGAGAAGAGAAGGACATGCATGGACAAGCCCTACAAGAACCTATGGAAGACCAGGTTCTTGCAATTTCTAAGCCTGCCATTAATGAGTCAAGTATTAATCCTAAGAAGCATATCACTTGAGAATCAAAACAGAAAGCACTTAACATCTATTCCTTTTGAAAAGTACAGTGCAAGATGTAATTTTAGATGGAAATAAACTTTATTTAAAACTTGAAACCTGCTTTGTGGTTGACTATATTCTGCTATATTCTGTTGTTTTTAAATGCAGGCATGGTAAATGCCTCTTAGAACAAATTGATATGTGGCTTATATCATAATTTGATATAAAAGTGGGTTATGCCAAAAAAAAAAAAAAAAGTTTGTATTGTTCTGCTCTATGGCTGAGAAAGAAAATGGATATCCATTGATGATGAGATACTATAACAACTCTGTAGCATTGATCCACTCTTAATCTTTGTCCCTTTCATCAAGAATATAGACTTAGAAAACTGTTTTAGAGAATTTCATACAGAGATAGGCATTGTACGAATTGTATACCAGGAGAGAAGTGATCTCTGAAGGAGAGAAAAGGAAGTCAAAAAGGATAGTAAGAGTCAGGATTCAAACAGGGACTTACACTCTTTGTGGTACAAGTTTTCTGTTTTGGGTAAATCTTATAAAGACAGAAAGGAAGAAAGGAAAATGATAAAAAGGAGGGAAGGATACGTGGAGAGAATGAAAAGATTGAATTGATCATAGGTAGAGTGACTACCGTGGGGGAACTAAGTTGAAGAAAAACAAGCTATAAAGAAAAATCTCTCTACAGAGAGAACATAAGAGCACAAATTCAAGAAGTCGAGTCTCCTGACATATTGTTTCTCAGAGCAGTTGCCCCACAGTTCCCTGCATGTCTTCCATCCTCTCTGACTGGACTTTCTGTCAGAATTAGAAGGAAGCCCAACTACCCAGGTGGCTTCACCCTAGAAACGTATCCCTTTCTGAGTATAAATTAATGTGAAGGTAACTGAATAGAAGTTGGTATCCCTGAAAAATGTCCATGCTATGCTAAAGCTAAAAAGATAAAAGGCCATTCAAATTTCCCCTACACAAATCAGAGTGTATATGTTCACCTTGTCCAAGTAGTTTCTTGGAAGTAGAAATTCTCTTCAGTTAAATGTGAAATTAAAAAGAAATGTGCACCAGTAGGTTGTGAAATTATTTTTCTTTTTTGTCTAAGATTCCTTTAACTCACACAAGTCATGCTCATTTTGTCTTAAAACCTGCATTTTAAAAGCAAAACAAAAACAAACAAACAAAATGTGATCACCTTTGTAACATCGTAAAAATGTTCACTTAGTTTCAACATAAAATATCTAAGTATTTTTTCAACAGGTTTTCCTAACAGTGGGTTCTCTAGGAGTCAGAACAAAGAGTGTTAGATTTACAGCTTGTATGAACACTTGCAAATACTTATCCTCATATGGAACTTCCAAACTGACAACTAATGGTTAGCTGCAGAAATAAAAATTCACAATAACTTTGTACAAGTTTCCCTGACATCAGTCTACCTATGTTATATTACTGAATTCTTTCTTCATGCCCTTGAAATACCACAGTTTTTAAGTTAATTAAAATTCACAGCTAAGAAGTGCCCTTGTCATTAATGCATTTGTCATTGAACATTTGTTTTTCAAAAGAAAAAAAAAATAACACAAGACCCCCTGCCAACCCGCAATATCAAAACCTTTTATCTGTTGCACAAGAAGAATTCCACATTTAGGTATTCACTGTTTTTAAGGATTTCACCTTAACTGGAAAGGATCACTGTACTAGACAACAAGGATCAATGTAACATAATAAATAAAACCTACAAGGCTACATTTATGCTTGCTAATTCCATATTTTGATTTAAAATATTTGATGAGTTTAGCAGACTATGAAATTCATTAATGTTCATGAATAGCATAAAGAGATAGCATGTTATAGAACAGTGATTTGCAAAATGTAATCACCATTGACCACTCACCAATAGTTACATCACAAAATAATGTCTCCCTTATAGTATTAAGATTTAAAGGTTTAGTGACAAAAATATATTTGATCCCCCCAAAATATTGATGGTAGTTAATAGCTGAGAGTTTTATATAATACTTTATATGATTAATTTATCCATCTACAGGCTTCTAATCAGTGTTAAAGTTGTAAAAAACATCATGCTTTCAAATTAGTTTTAAATCTGGCCCTCAATTATTATTATTTTTAAAACTTTAAATAAATAAATAAATAAGGACTTAAGGGTCTGAAATCTGAGAAGTACATACCAGGAATTTTCTAGCAAACTGCTATTGATTGACCTTCATCAAAACAGAGTGACATTTAATATTTTTTTGTATGTCAAAAAATATGTCTGCCTAATCTAATAGGATCTTGTGTGCCAATTTCTACAAGGTACCAGCACAATAAAAATGAGGCTTAGGAATGAAAAGGTTGTCAATACAATTTATAACATTATTGCATTCCAGTTTCATAAAGTTATAGACTAATAAACTGGGAATGATACATAAGATCTCATAAATTCTAGAGAAAAAGAAAAAGAATATAATATGTGTATATCCATACAATGTTTTTTTGTTGTTGTTGTTTTTGTTGTTTTGTTTTGTTTTGTTTTGAAAATGTTCTGCCTACTTTACCTACCTGTACTACTTGTAATTCAGAGAACATTACAATAGCCATATTAACTTGTTTATTTAATTTCTCTTTACAGTTTGACAGTTCTTGTTGAAATTGTTTGTTATTCTGCAGGATTTCTTGTTGTTTGGTGGTTTCGCTGTGGCGGCAGTAGATTTTTGTTATGAAGCCAAAGAAAAGAAACTAGTAAGAAAAATTTGTGTTTAGAGTAACTGTTGGCATCATTTTCTGAAAAACTAGGTATCAGAGGTACTGGAACTTGTGCATATGGCAAAATATACATTTTCAGTATTCTTTGCTTGATCTGCAAATGACAGAAAACCAAATGTGAAGGCTGAGACAACAAGGGCTTCACTGCTCACAATATAATATAGTAAACATAAAGGAACGAGGAAATCAGTGCCTCGTGATAAAGTGGAGACCAATGATGTTCAAAGTTCAGACATGATTTTTTTTTTTGTGTGCTGTATAGAACACATCTGAGAGGCTAAATGCAAACAAGGAATCTGATGTGTTTTTCTTCAAATACCGTAGGATTATACTAGAAGACTATGAAAACACATAGGAAAATAAAACCTCAGATCAATGCCAAGCTGTATCACTTAATGGACAAAATCAAAAAAGTCTTCAGAGAATAAACCTAGGTACCTCACTGAACTCAGACAGAGGAAAAAGCCCCACTTTCCAGAATGTATGCTTTCTTTGTGAGCTTCTCAGAGAGTTTAGTCACAAAAAAAAAAAAAAACAATTTGATAACTTCAGGCTGGATGAGTTATTCAGTTTTTTCTGAAGACCTTTATGAAGATGATGCATAGTCTCTATTTCAGAAACTCTGCAGCTTGCTTTCTTCAGGACTCAAACTGCCATGGCTGTAGAGGGCCTACCATTGTGTCTTTGTTGTTGGCAATGATAGTAGTGTATGGAGGAGAGGGGTCTACTTTCTAAAATAAAAGTATGGTTTTAACCCCATTCTTGTCAGATCAGATTGGATTTTCACTCTATGAATTGCTCTTCTATTTTTTTGCTCTTTTAAACCCTAAACCTCAGGAAGTTGGAGGAAGTTTTGAAGTTGGAGAGAAGGAATATTCTGTCAGTGGCTATGGCTTCCTCTCACAGGAAATTAGACCTTTAAGAAATACTGCAAAACTTTCCCCATTTTTTTTTTCATCTCAGCTATACTCATCACTTTATGATGCACAAACTCCAGAATCTGCCTTTACTTATAAAAGCTCCACATCTTGCAGATTTTGTTTTCTAAAAGGGAAAAGCTGAAAGTACTCCATAAAGTTTGATAATTTCACAGATGAGGGGTGGAAAGTTAAGTTCAGGGAAGAAGCTTGAGGTGTTTGAGGTTCTGCTCCTAATGAAAATTTGTCCCATTTCAGCCAATGAGGTGACTGAACTGATGTAGATTTCATATACATGTGAAGAAGCTGTCAACCCTGACCAAATATGAAGAAGGTAGTTGAAAAGAGGTTTCCTAGACTACCTGAAGGATCTCCAGCCTACTCATGCTTGCTGAGGGGAGCTCAGGAAAAAAAAAAAAAAATGTCAGAAATATTCTTCTGTCCTTCTGTTCCTTCTACTGTCCTTCCTCGTCATTTGCAGGGAAGAAGGCATAAGGACATTCAAGTATTTATGCATGTTCATTTGTATGCCTGTAAGACTCTTTGTATAGGCAAATCTCATACTTTTAGCAGATGTTTTAAATTTCATTAGGCCTTTTGGCTATAAGGAATATTCTCCATTCTGTATTTTCCTTCCTATATTGTACCTGTCACAATTTGATCTACAGTGGCTCCAGGCAAGGGTTCTTATTTATTTGGTAGATGGCATTTCATACACTGCATGGTATATACCAATACGCACACAAGTAAGAGGTAGATGCATCTTCAGCATTTTTGAACAACAGGTAACTTATTTACATACCAAAATTCAAATTTAGATGTTTCATTTTAGGTTCCTCTTTCAAAGTCACCATGGAAGCTTTCTGAGTATTTACAAAGCTAAGTACTGACTAGTAAAATGCTCACAGGCTTGAAATTTCAGACAAATAATTATTCTAGAAAGTTAAAATATGCATACATATAATTTACAGATTACATAAGTGATAGAAAAGTAATTATGACTTGCATATCAAGTGCAACACCTCTTCCAAAATATCTTCATAAAGTAAAAACATTTCAGAATAAATGCATAAATAAATGTTTAAAAACATCATATAAAATGTGCAGGGCGTTGTAGCCTGGTGTTCTTAGTGTGCATTAGACAAAGAAAGAAGTATAAAATGAAGAGAAAAATCTAACTTTAATTAATTAATTTTTTTAAAGCTAAAAAGCTATTTGAAAGCTTTGGGCTTTGGGCAGCTAGAGTTTGTTATTGAGAAAAAAATATATATACAAGTTCGTATTAAAAGTGGCTTCTGTGTCTGACCTATCTTCTTTTTTTATCCTTTTTCTGTTTTCCCTCATGGTTCAAAAGTTGTAAGAGACTGGCATTTTGGATGTTAGCAATCAGCAGCTAAGTATAAATAGGTATTGCAGTACACCTTTCTGATCTAGAAAAAGATCAGCACCTGGAATACACTAAATAGAGAGACTCTGGTGAGCACCCTTTGTAAGACTTATTTCATTGGAACCCTACATTCACAGCAGACACTAGATTAAAGTAAAAAATCACCAGGCCTTCCTAAAAGAATTTAAAAATGCATACAGAGATTGTGCTAACTTGTAGAACTTTGTAACACCATCAGAGCGGTTTTCTGTGATTTTTCAACTGTACTCACTAAAGATGATGTTCAGCTGATGAGTAGGAAGAATACTGGAGAAGAATATCTGAATGAAAGTTGTGTCTTACCAGTTTTCTAATGAAAATGAATAAGAAACTTGTAAGGCTATGATCTTCAAAAATAAGGACCAAGAATACAGGCTGTAGAAATGCTTTATTGAATGCCAACCTGAGGTTTCACGGGGGGGGGGGGGTCTCTTTATTTATTTATTTATTTATTTATTTATTTATTTATTTATTTATTTATTTATTTTCCAGCATAATTGTGCTAATTGGGCAAGGGGGTAAGTGTCAATTAAAATCAGAAGATGTAACAGAAATCACTTTTCCATATAGATGATCTTTAGATGTGAACTATTACGAGAATGAGGAAAAAATAGATTTATATTTATCTATTTTAAAGTAAAAAATAACTGATGTCATACAGAACTGGACTATTGCTTATTCATTAACTCTGGCCATGGGGCCAATTGTTAGTCTGAGCCAAGTTGGCCATGTATTGCTTTAGCAATTCTAAACAGAATTAAACCTGTTCTGACTAACTGGGGATTTATCCCACATGGGAGAAATCTCTGAGCAATGTAATGCTGTCATTGCAGCAACCTGGCTAAGGAAATGCTTGTTGCAAAAGTATTGGGGCAGGAAGGACTATACTTGGAGCACACCATGCTCCAGTCATCCCTGCCAATGTAATTGCCTCTAAGGGATTCTACCATCTGGTGCAAGTTAAAGAAAGCCTGAGGCTATTTTAACTTGTACTGGGATTTAACCTATGAGCAGGAGAGTGCTAAACTGGCTTTAAGCTAGGTTCACCTTCTTTCCTGCATCAAGCAGAGTATTTCTCTAATTATAAAATCTATTTAAAATCCATTTGAAGTTCAATTAGTTAATATGGAATTGATTATGACTTCAGGTGGGAAATAGATCTTGGAACCAAATGAACTTCTGTGTTCTCTGCTTTTCATACAAATGCACCTAATAAGAAGAAAAACAGACAAATGTCAAATGCATTTTTTCTCAGAACACTTTTTTTTTCAGAATGTTTCCATTAAGTCAATTAGAAATTCTAACTTGTTGAAACATGTCCAAGAGTAATAACAAAAATACCTAAATAAATAAAACGTGCAAATATGCAATTCAGTGGGAATGATGCATGGATAAAGATCTGTCATCACTCCCTCACTATATAATTTTACCTATTCCACACCTGTGGCATGTGGTAGCAGTGAAGGAGATAGGTAGGTTTAATGTTACAACTGTTTATATCTGTGTCCTTTGGAACCCTTTCTGGAATTTTGCTTGTTATTCTTCAGTCAATGCCCTTGTTATTCTCTAATATTCCCAGTTCATCATGACAGTATATACTAATTCTGTTCTATGTAAAAAGTGTCAGTGTGGACAAACAGTACATTTTATTGAAAGTCAAAGATATCATCCAAAAATAATATGCAGAATTATAGTTCATTAATATATTTTGTTTTCTGTTGAATTATAAAGAATAATAAATCTTTATTCTTTTCCTCTTCATAGTGGATGAAGACATCAGTAGCACAGGAAATGATACTGGAGCTCTTTTCCTATGGCATGTTATTATTTTTTAGGTGTTGCCTTTTTTTTTTTTTTCCCCATACAAATCATTTTTTATAGAGAAATTAGTGTCTGACTGTGTTTTCTTTGTTTGTCTGTTTGTTTTCTAGGGATGGCTAGAACAGATATGCAAAGCGTTCTGGAGTAACTGTCAACTTCATGATTCCCTGTGATGGCTAGGACTCAATTACCCTGGTGTTCCTTGATGTTACTAGAAAGTGATCATTGGTGCTGAATTTTACTACCTCTTGAGAAATACATAGATTGACACTGAATCAGGCTCTTCACAATGCCTTGATATCACTCTCCTCTCACTAGCTATGGTAAGAATTATGTTTTTTTTTTTTTTTTTAATGATTATTAGTATCACTGTGTTTCATAGCCAGTAAGTCTCACTGATGAGAATACCGAATCTACAGTGATCATTGAACTTAAAAAAAAAAAAAAAAAAAAAAAAAAAAAGCATTATTTCAATCAGGGTAGTTCACTGCAGTTTCAGTGGTTTTTACCCTTGCAGGTAGCAAAACTTTAGAGCTGTTTGCATGACTCATACTTATCAGCCGTTTGTCAAAAGTAGTTTTTCTTGTTACACTTATATGTAACTTATATGTAAGTTTCCCACAAAAAGCTGTGGCTGTATATGAATACTGACTAAGTAAACTAATAAGCTAAGAACAGGCTCCAATTCAATAAATTGAACTATTTCAGACCATATAACAAAATTTAAGTAAAAAGGAGACTCACATAATTATGATGTAACCATAATTTTCACATTCACGTGTTCTCTTTGGTTAGTTTGGTCACGACAGGAATACTTACAGTTAAAATAAATGAGCATAAAACTGCAATTTATTAGGAAGATTTTTTTTTCTTTCCAAGTACAAGCATTTTTGCACTACCTAATAATTTCAAAAAACAATTTAAGGACAGAAACTATCCCTAAATTAGGCAGAAGAGGCAATAGAAAGGTTAGATTGTGCCACAGGGAACTTTAAAAACATGAAGAATTAATTAAGACTTATAGTATTGTTAAAGACTGTTAGGAAGTATATGAAGGAAACTCAGAGGTGACTATACATTTTATGAGCCTGAACAATATCCATGGTTTCAGTATAAAATTTTAGTAAGCAAAAAAAATGTGGCAATGAAAGTCATGGGTATATTTATTGACATCCCCTATTTGTTGACTGTACTACTTAGGACATTTGATCAGACAATCTCTAGGCTCATAAAAGCAATATTGGGCATGTGAAATCTGGATTTGTTGCCTATAAAACAGATAAGACATGATAAAACAGATAAGACAGATAAAACAAATAAAAATGGTCATCGTAAATTAGTGTTATAGTGTACAAAGTGTCATGTGCTTTCAGGTTCAGACAACTTCATTGGCATTGTAGCTGTATTGGTATGGCATATCATAAAAGTGTTGCCAAAATCAGCGAACAGCATAGCACGTACCCATCAAATTCTAATTCACAGTACTCCCAGAAGTCCTTGGGATTTTATCCCATGAGTTCATTTTGCATTTTTGTCTATACATAGCTTAGTAATAGTTTGCTACATGTTATATTGCTGGTTTGGCTGCCTAATTCCTTTTTTCCAAATATTAACTTATTTCCCATAAGGAGTATTTTATCATGATTTGCAATATTCAGAGCAATAACATTACCTTTCAAATAATTGGCAATCTAAGCAGGACATAATAGATCAGCGTGATTTTGCTTATGAATATTGACAACTTAACTGTCTTTTTTTCCTTTGTCCCATAGAATGCCATTTGTATATTGGGTTACTTCCATCTCCTTCAGAGATTCTGACACCTTACAGAGTGCAGAGGCATTCAGCCTACCATCCACAGATCTGCTACCTTCACATGGCTCTGTGCAGTCTGGCTTGAATTTGGAAAGCTCTCTTAGGTTCGTCAGACTCTGTAAAGCTGAACTTATAAGCAGGTTTTTAGAGAGGTTAATTTATTTAAACACAGGACCACACATTCATAGATATACTGCTTTGCACCTGCAGCCAGCTTGACTCTGTCTAATTGCAATAACTCTGTGCAGGGTATTTCATCATGGTGCTCAAAAGTGGTGAATCAGGATTTCTTTTCTACTTCCATATGTGTGTGTGTGTGTGTATATATATATATGTATATATGAGATTTTTTCTCACTCTCTGTGTACACAGTTTTCATCTCCTTCTCAGCATATTCCTGTTACTCTTTAAAAGTAATCAGTCAAAAAAATACTTTTTACAATGCAACAGTTCTTTCTGTAGTACAAGAAATACTGTATTTACAGGGAATTGGAACCAGCTTAATGGTCGCCAGAGACTTGCTCTTACTGTTGTTCTTATGTTTGGGGGGAGTTTAGATGGAAAGAAAAGTTATGTTGTTGTGTTTTTTTTTTAAAAAAATTTATTTATTCACACATTTTAAGAAGGAGGAAACTAACATTGTCATTAATGAGCCTGGCAAAAGTAATCACGTTTGATATTGCTATATTGCAGTTCAAGCTATGTGTGTCTACATATACTTGATTCTCTTGCAAATCTGGGCATCTCTTCTCCAAATGATCTAGTGGGACATCTTTATTTCATTACACAATTAAACAGTCATTCAACTTTGTATAATACCTAGAAGGCTGAAAACATGGACATAAGACAATATCAGCTAGAATTATCATGTACATGTTTACTGGTCATCAGCTTCAAGTCTTGAAAAAAACCCACCTTCTTTTGATGACTCTCTAAGTCCCTTTTCAAATCATCTGAATCTTTACTCCCATAACAATTTGTCCCTAGAGTTCTGGCACCCTAGCAGAATGCTAAAAACTTGTTTGATACATTTTTATGGCTAGCCCATCTGCATATTTAACTTTACATGTCCTAGTTTTCTATTTTTGCCAGGATCTTTCTGTAAAGATGGTGTTTATGGGATCACAAGGGTTGTCCCTTATGGCACCAACCATCTCACAGCACCTATACACCACTGTGCTTACTTCTGAAACTTATACCCTTAGTTGTCCGAAGTATAGTTTTCCATAGGGCTTTTACAGATTTTTCCAAAACACTTCACTACCCTTTCATACCAAATCAGATCTGCAATTATTATCTTGTCTCTGTCTAAAAATCCATTACCTGTAAGTGAATAGCTGTCTTATTTTGGAAAGAGTCCCTTATCTATCACATAATACTACAGCTGGGAAGAATGTTTGTTCAGGTGTCTTTCTGTCACCGAGCAAAGAAAGACCAGTTAGAGACATCAGTAAAAGGGGACTATAAAGTTATGATGCTGCTGAATACATGTTTACTGTACTGACAAGCGGTCAGTGTATTCGTTCAAGTGAATGCAAGATTTGTTTGACTAGCTTTTCTTTTCTTTGTTTTAACATAAATATTTAATGCTCTTGAATCAGCAGATATGGGGCTCAGTGCCAAGTCTGGCAATGCAATAACTGTGGATAAGAGTTATTACAAGGCCATGGAGACCTCTGTATATAAAACGGTGTCAGGATCAGTTGCAGTAATCAATGGATACTTTTCTTTTTCATTCACTACTCAGTCAGGTGTCTGCTATGCCCCATAACAAATGAATGATTGTTGAAGAGTATTATTATATGTAAAATCTTTTTGGAAATCTATACTGTTGTACACAATTGTCTGTTAACACAAGAGTTGGGTTACATCATTATCAGTCTGCTTTCCCATTGCTAGCATTGTGTTTTTGCTCAAAAACCTATAGGTGTAAACATGCATCTAAAATTCCCCTTAAAAAACACTTCCTCCTCAGTCAAGATCTCACATGTTCCTATGGGACATATTGGATTTCTACCTGAAGAAGTAGCAAAAATATAAAGGCACCTGTCCAGGAGTCACAGAAAGGAAGAAAACTCCCTCCGCTTTCATCTGCTCACTTGCCATTTTCTTTACACAATCTTCCAGACGTTTTTCCTTCTACACAAGTTGCAGAGAAAAATGATGCAAGACTTCCCTAGCTCTGAAAGTGCCAATACTAATAGGATTACTACATTTTTGTGCAATATCCACTCTTAATGCATGGTGTATTTATTATTTTTTTTCCTTCAGAACCCCCCTGGAAAAAAAAAGCAACAAACAATTACTGTAGGACTTAGAATATATGGGAACTCTGGATTGAAATTATTCTTCCACAACAAGTGAAAATTTTAAGAGAACCTATTAGTAATATATATATAAATATTAATTATCTTAATGACATTATATGCTATGCTATGGAATCAAAAATTCTGCTCAGTTCAGATTCTAAGAGCCTGGTGAGAAACTGAGAAATAAATAGAGAATGGCTTTGTGGAAAACTGAACTAGCACACAGCCTCTGACAGTCATTCTAGATTATGGAACACATACATGGATCTGTATGTGCACCATTTCTGGGACTTAATCTCATTCCCCTTTCACAGAAGAAAGAAGACAAATCCTGCTTATTCTGTAAAAATAGAATAAAATAAAATAAAATAAAAAAATAAAATAAATCACATCATTAAACCTTCTTAAACCTTCTTGTGTTTCTGTTTCTGCTTCTGAAATATTCTAATAAGGATGCAACAGTTCAGACTGCACATTACTTATTATATGTAGAGAAAAAAAATCAAAACTTTTTATTTTCAAAATACTATCCAGATATTATACAAGAAAAAAAGAATCTGTTTTCTTTATTCCTTAGATGCCTATAATTCTAGATTTATATATAAAGAAAAAACTCTTAAGGATAGTCTGCCAAGAGTATGACAATCATCATAACAACACTGTAGAAGATATGAGCAGAAAATTCCTTTTCCCAGGCTAGCCCCTTCCATTTGCAGAATGGGTTTTCATTATATTATCAAAAGAACTATAGCTAGTACAATCACATTCCAGTGAAGTGACAAATGCAATTCTGATGACCACTTTTAATTTATAGCAAGTCTGTGATCACAAGTATTATAATCACACCATCATCTAAATTTATGAAAAAAAAAAAAACTTTTTCAACAACTTAATTTTGTGCCACTTTCTCTTCCTTTTTAGATTTGCTGTCATGAGAATGAAAGAGGAAAACATCAGTGTCTCAGTATTTGGTAAGTTGTGGATAACAGTGTACAATTCTGCAATTCTAACCTTATTAATAATCAGGATTTTCATTAACTATGCATGCCACATATAATCAACTCCAATGTCCTGTCCAGTGAAAAGGAAAAGAGCATCAAATCAGCACTGGAAACAGAAAAAGAACCATGTGACATGGATTTTGTGGTACCATATTCTACAAGGCACCAGACGGTATGTGGTTATCCTTAGAGTCCATAAGACCTCAGTTCAGTGTATGTGTTTAGGACATCAGAAAATAGTTGAAATAATTCCAGCTGTACATACTTATTTATGGAAGTAAAAAACTGTGAGGTTTATCCAGTTTAGTCCCTGATATGACAAGGAAATATACTGTTTAATCTTTTTGAAGTCCTACCTTTCAGTGAAAGAGGCTTTCTGCTTCAGATTGACCATTTAAATACTGTTACAGGATCAATCCTTTGATGATTAAAAATCTCTTTTGACTTTTTTATTATTATTTATGGCCAGTTTATACTTCTCCTTGTGCCAGAATTTAGTTTAAATAGTTCTCCTGTTCCCTCTCTCTTTTCCCTGATGCAGTAAAAACCTTTGTGGAGCTGGAAACAAAGAGAAATGGAGTGTATACTTGATCAAAACACAAAATTATGCATGGCCTAATGTCATGTCATTTTCGGTTCTTGCCACAACCAATGTCACTGACCTGAAATATCAGAATATAATGTCTTTGATATTCAGTAAATGATTGTGATTTATGGTGCACAACTTACTTTTTCTGTCCTTGGACAATTTATATGCTTGGCTTAAAAACTCAACTCTTATCTCCTTCTGTAAGGGAGGCTAAGAATATTTGGAACTACAGACAGTATACCAGAAAGTTTCTCACTACAGCCATCTGTAAGACTGTTAATACTCCCTCATCTCAACTGAAAATATCTCACATTAGGTGTTTTGATAGGTACCTGAAAACTTCAGAGTCTTGTTGCATTGATAGCTTATAATTACTCAGTAGTCAATAAACACCAAATTCTTCCTTGCATCCCAGCCAGTGAACTCAAAGCCAATACTATTTTGGAGATGCCAATAAAGAGTGGTCCCTCTATTACTAACTTTCCAGTATTAATGATATTTTCCAACTTTGTGTCAGTTGCAAAATTAGTTGCCACTGCTCTTTCCCTACTTTTACCAACTTTGCTAATGTGTCTGTTCAATAGTAATCATCCTCCACCAGATCATTAAGGAAATGGTCTGTTAATTTCTCTTCACACTTAGCTCAGCTTTCAATAAAACCAGCTGACTTCTGTCTTTTCTCTTCAAAGTCTCAGTGGAATCTTATTATCTCCAGTCTAATTTCCAAATCTCCCAGTATGCAATGTATAAGATTCCAATAAAATACAGTCCTAGAAAAAAAATAAAATGTAACAACTAAGATTTTTTGAGAAAAAGAACTGATCAGGATGTTAGTCTGGTGTGGATTATGACTGGTAAATACTTTATATTTTCATTCTTTTTTTTTTTTTTTATATCCACAAAATAAATTCAACACTTATTGCAGGATACCCCTATTTTTCGAATAGTAGTATTTAAAACAATTACTAGCAGAACCATGATTTTTCTGCCAGTTATTTAAGTGGATAGGCATAGAAACCACCTAATTCCACTACGTTTTTATTTTCAGTCCCTCCTCATTTCAATCAAAATAAATAGTTTGATAAAGTCTGAAGGAACAGTAACAAGAACTTTGCTGCTTTTGGGCAACTATGCTAAAAGACAACAATGTCTTTAAATTTGACTTTTTAATCTTTCCCTTTGTCCATTCCTGGATTCCTGGACATTGACTTTCAATATCCTCTTATACTCATCTTCCCTTTTACTGATTTTTTTTTCCTGCACTTTCTTCCTTCTGCGTGGCGCCCCTCCCCCCCCAACCCCCATCTTTCCACTCCCATTTCACTCTTGGAGTAAAGAGTCTGAAATGTTAACAGAGGAGTCATGACACTATCTAGATGTACAAGATCAAACTTTGTGTTGAATATGTGTCAGGCAGACGTCTTGACAGACTTACCATACCCTGAAATATGGGGCTGCGTCATCTCTGATTTTAGTTTGGTCAGGCTTACTAGGTATTGCTGCTCTGCTTCATTCCCAGATGGTCAAACTTCAGGAACTTAATTCCTCTTGTAAATACTTAGTACTACACTTATAATCTTTAGTATAGATCACAAATGACTATTTTAGAAATGGTGCATTGACTCATTTTAAATTAAAGTGTAGACTCAATCAAAACTGACAAATACAGCAACAAAAATCCAACAGATATTAATCTTCTCTGATTCACTTTAATTACATGCATCCTTCAAGGTGTGGCCAGACGTAATGCATCACCATGCTACCTTAATTTAAATAATCTTTCTTACATTAGCTCATATAAACGGTGAATAAAATGGCTTACTTATAGATCTGGATCTCTTCCAGTTCATGCCAAACGAATTAGAGATGGGCAGGATCTTTGCAATTCATTTTGTACTGAAGGAGAGTCTGTACCTTCGTGATAAACAGTTTTTGTTCCCTTTCTTCTGAGGCAGTATGATTTTGTAATTTACCAAGCTTAAAAGTCATATTTTAATTTCAGTGTAGGGAGCATCTGTTCATGTCCCTGATTCTGTTCACATGATATAGAATTATATGTTACTTAATGGAGCAAGTTGAGGCACTGAAAGCCAAATCTATGCTGTTCTGCTTTAAAACATCATTCCATCATAATATATCTGTGTATGTGAAAATTTCTAAGGTTAAGAAAAAGTGTTGCTGTTCTGATAGGACTTAAACTCCAGTATCCCATTCCCAGTCTGAGTATTTTTATTATCTGATTGCTATCCATGGAATTATTTTCCTTTTAAAAATCACTTTTCTACGACTAAATGGAATTTTCTTTTCTAGGCCTGCCAGCTGTTTCACATACCCTTTTTCATCCTAAATTCTCCAATTTGTCAGACATCTTAGAATAAAAAATGAAGAATGCTAAAGGTATGTGAATATTGAATTGTTTTCTGGTTCTTGTAAGAGACTTGTCATATAAAACTTTGTAACAAACTATAACTCCAAAGTTTGAGGCCATTTAACACAGATGAATGGAATGAGCAGAATAAGACAAATACATGACATGTCTGAAGGGTATGATTTTCTCTAGATATAGGAGAATAAGACCTTCTAAAGAAAGGTGGGGAAAGTATCACCCTTCTCTGCTCAATGTAACGTGCGGGTATCCATATATTTCCATAAATTCTCATATTTTTCTCAATTTAGTTTCTTAAGAATGTTAAAGAGACGTATTGTAATCTGCCCTGCATGTGATTTCTTTAAAAAAAAAAAAAAAAAAGGTTGAAACAAAGATACTCAGATTAAACTATTTGAAATTACATATCTTACTCTAGTATGATTTGTGCATACATACTCTGATTTGGGGAAAAATAATATATTTGAATGCTCAGATATTCTAAAAGCTGTATTCATTTGCAAAGTTTGGAAGGCTTGCCAAGACCTGTTTCTTCATAGCCACTTGTTACATCAGCAGGCATTCCCACTATCCAGCTCCATGGAGCTTGTTTATCCAAATGATTTAGCCAGCTGATTTTCTCCAGCCAGCATGTTTTCTCCACTTTTCCATAGCTAAAAAAGAGAACTAAGGATGTTATAGTTTAAGGCGATTCTGGATCCTCAAGCTGTTAATTTTCTCTTACACTGTTAATTTTCTCTGAACACTAAGGAAGCCCAGGAGGACTAATAATTTAGTTGACGACACTAGTGGTTGCATTCGTAAATGTACTTGTTCTTTTCAGCTATTTAACCAGCTCAAAACCATATGCCAATGGATGTACTTTCATTATATTCAGTAACGGTGTATGTATGCACACTAAAAGAAGGTTACAGGTTCCTGGTGTTGACATAAGTGTTTAGAGTGCAGCAAAACACTTGGACAGGATGGGTAAATGGCATGAAACAAGTGTCAGTAAAAATAATGAGTAATTTATGTGAGATGGAAAAAGACAATGTGGAAATAGTACACGAAAAAAATACAACATGCAAGAAAGGTAAAAGATATAGAATCACAGAATATCCCGAGTTGGAAGGGACCCATAAAGATCATCAAGTCCAACTCCTGGCACCGCACAGGTCTGCCCAAAAGTTTAGACCATGTGACTAACTCTACAGTCCAATCGCTTCTTAAATTCAGACAGGCTTGGTGCAGTGACTACTTCACTGGGGAGCCTGTTCCAGAGTGCAACCACCCTCTCAGTGAAGAACCTCTTCCTGATGTCCAGCCTAAACATCCCCTGCCTCAGCTTAACACCAATCCCACGGGTCCTGTCACTGGTGATTACGGAGAATAGGTCACCTGCCTCTCCACTCCCCCTCGCGAGGAAGTTGTAGACTGCGATGAGGTCCCCCCTCAGCCTCCTCTTCTCCAGACTGAACAGGCCCAGTGACCTCAGCCGCTCCTCATATGTCTTCCCCTCTAGGCCCTTCACTATCTTCGTCGGCCTCCTCTGGACACTCTCCAACAGTTTAATGTCCTTTTTGTACTGTGGTGCCCAGAACTGCACACAGTACTCGAGGTGAGGCTGCACCAGCGCAGAGTAGAGCGGGACAATCACTTCCCTCCCCCGACTAGTAATGCCATGCTTGATGCATCCCAGGATACAGTTGGCCCTCCTGGTTGCCGGGGCACACTGCTGGCTCACATTCAACTTGCTGTCAACCACAACCCCCAGATCCCTCTCTGTGGGGCTGCTCTCCAGTGTCTTGTCGCCCGGTCTGTACGTAGAGCCAGGGTTGCCCTGTCCCAGGTGCAAGACCCGGCACTTGCTTTTGTTAAACTTCATGTGGTTGGTGATTGCCCAGCTCTCCAATCTGTCCAGATCTCTCTGCAAGGCCTTTCCACCCTCATCTGAGTCCACAACTCCTCCAAGTTTGGTGTCGTCGGCAAATTTGCTCAAAACACCTTCTAGTCCTACATCCAAATCATTTATAAAAACATTGAAGAGGACTAGCCCTAAAATGGAGCCTTGAGGGACCCCACTAGTGACCATCCACCAGCCAGATGTGGCCCCATTTACCACAACCCTTTGAGCCCTGCCCGCCAGCCAATTGCTCACCCATCTTATGATGTTTTTGTTTAGCTGTATGCTGGACATTTTGTCCAGTAGGATCCTATGTAAAGGTAAAAGGTAAGCGAGAAGAATAAAGAACAGAGGTAAAGTGAAGAAAGAAAAAGGATGAGAAGGCAACAATGTATGGTTTTCCTTCAGGCTTTTCCCATTGCTAGCCAGTTTTCTTCCTATTCCATGTCTTTCTCTACTGTTATACAATGTACTATAAGTCAGCATTATCCAAGACAAAGGCCCTTCTTTTTTTCCCTTGAAAATGTAAAACAACAACCTTTTAATCTGAACTAAACTTATGTTCTAAATTACTGTAAACATCTGCAGCAACTTAGGAATTGGGCAATCATTTACATTTTGCATGCAGATTTGCCTGTCACACTGTAAGGTGTTTTTTTTCTGATTATTTGAATTCTGATACCAAGGAAGTCTTGAGAGTTCTTTATTCATTCAAGTAAAATCAGTTTTGATTCATACATTTCAGTGTAATCACACAACCTCATAACTAGTCATAAATGGAAAACTGCAAAGAAACACCAATACACTACTTTTAAAATGTCATAGATTATTTAACCTAGTTATTCAGCTTTCATGGTAGCCTAAAACTAATATTAGATACCACTTTATTTTGTCTAATGAGAGGATAGGAACTTAATCAGATTTGTTTAGAAGTAGTTACTAAATACTACATAGGCTTATAGCATTGGACCATTGGTTTCTGCTTGTTTGTTTGTTTTTAAGCCAAAAACTGATTGTTTTTCAAGACTATCTGCTTCAGAACAACCAAACTACAACAAAAAACTGACAATAGAGAACTTGAAAACCTGAACTCAAGTCACAATTTTTGCCCAAATTATGAACGTTTTGATGAGGTGGAACCAAATTATGGTGTCCATACTGTAAAGCCCTTACTCCTCAGAATCCTCGTGCTTTCATTCCTCATCATCCACCTGTCTGATACACATGAATTAATTCTGTAGAGTTAAAAAAAAAAAAAAAGTTAAAGCGAGGCAAACTTTAATGTTCACTGTTAGAACAGAATATGCAATTATTCTTCTGCAGACTAGAAATGTAGTTTTGTACACAGGGCTAGATTATTGTAAAATGAATACCATGTATGTGTTAGAAGAAAATCAGGCTGATATAGGCAATGAGCTGTATTCTTTCCACACATTTAACATTATCTTATGACTATTCTAGCCCTATTGAGTCAATGAAATGAAAATTAAGGAAACATTGACTGCTAGACAAAAATGCTATAAAGACTGACTTTCTACTTTTAATGAGTTATGCAAAGATGTTGAGTAGCAGCACTAAACAGTAGTAAACAAGCAAGAAGCGATAGATGAATTTTCACTGCATCTGTATTCTTCCTTTCAGACTTAACATTAAAAACTTGGAAGAGAAAAAATGCAGAAGTATTTCAAGTTCTACAGGTCTGTTGGTTTGTACCTTCCCTAAAGTATGCCTTAAGAATTTACCTTTGTATATTTTTCATATAGGAAGTGGACTAGAACTTTACTACTAAAATCATAGTACATGAGTCCGCATAGTTGCTACATAAATGTAACAAAAATACATAAGACATATACATTGGAGGAAAAATAAATTATTGAATTATCTTGCATAAATTTAAATGTTACATTTATTCAAATATTTGAGATAATTAATTTACCAGAAGTAAAGACGTTTGCTTCAGAAAGGAAGCAATACTTAGAATAATTGCCAAAACTACTTGAAGCAGAAGCTTGTTTCCAATCATTATATTTCCCTGATGTGGAGTTATTAACACAGGATGATAATTTAGAATCACTTGTTTAAAAAAAAATTAAAAAAAAAAAACTATTACATTGCTCTAGACCCAATATGGTGAATAGGGGCTAACTAGTGTCCTATTGAACTTGGCAGTTTCATTCAATCCTACTTCATGTATCCCTGCAGAATATGTATTAATCTACTGATTTATTACCTTTGTAATAATCTTCACATCATCCAGTGAATTAATCAAGAGATGACTTAAATATTTTAATAGCATATGTCTTGCAAAAGTAGAATGATTTCCCCCTCTAATTATAAGATTTAATTTTGTTCTAACTATTCTTCAGCTGCTGTATCGTGTTTTTTTGTTGTTGTTTTTTAATTAATTTTCTTTCCTTACTATAACCCCTTCACCTTAAAGTGAGCTTTTATCTCTCATGAAAGCAGCTGAAAGGACTATTTTTCAGCATAGAACTTCTTAATAATTACCTTTCTGGTAATTTTTCCTGAAGGGAAAAAATGTATACATCATCAAATCCCCTGATTTTGCAACCAAGTAGCTTTAACAGCCCTGCACACAGCTTGCAGCTATTGTAATTTAATTTGAATATCAGAAGATCCTCAAATTATAAGCTATAACAAAGTAGAGTTCTGTTCAAACTGAAACTTGTTATATGGTGTTTACTGTCTTATAAACTGATCCTGTAGATTTTTTACAAGTGTTGGTTTTTCTTCCTGGTCTTACTGTTCCCACTAACCATTTATTCTGTGGTATATCTACTGGTTTCTATTTACCCATATAAAATCCACTGGCAATTTATCACCACTTAATCTGCAGAAACATTACATTGCAGAAGCAATACAGGAATGTTTCTGAGCAGGGCAGCACTAGCTGTGAAAATCTGAGACACTTCCTAAAACCATGTTCAAATTGTGTGAAAGAAAATCCTTAAGAAACATACCAGTAGCACTTTTGTTTGACACTTTAACATCAAGAAGAATTATAAAATCTGAAGAGTCCTATATTGTACTAAGTCACCAGTATATTAAGAATTTCGGGTCAACCAGAATACCTCCCAATATCATCCAGAATAAGAAAAGTTTCCTGGTTAAGGAGCCATAGTCATGATCAAGGGCTCCCTCAGAGCCTTTGAGTTTCAATGAAAGTCACAGAAACTTGTCTGAATATCAGGACTCGTAAAGGGAAAAAACAAACAAACAAACAAACAAACAAAAACACACTATATTCAGTACATAGATGAAAATATTATCTTCCCAGATTCCTTATACCTTGTTTACTCATGGGCCATAAATTCAGATGCAAAGAATAACTGCTGCAAAGTGAGAGCAATGCTCTACTCAGCAGAGACATAACTACCCATAACTACCCAGTTACACATAAAAATATAAGTGTATTAAACAAGTAAAAAAAGCCAGACACAGGATACCTGTAGTAAAATATATATGATGTAAGTTTGTGGACTGGGTAGGTTCCTGGGTAGGTTCTTTTCTTTTAAGCCTGTTTCTATTCTTTCCAGGGTAAGAAATAGGTGAAATACCCAAGAATTTAATAGCATTTTGAATAGAACTGCCTTTTTTTATTTATTTATTTATTTTTTTTTTAGTTACTCAACTTGATGATTTTTCAATGCTGAGAGCATCCTTATGTCATGATGGGACAGGTTTCGTGTATCTATTCCATATCAACCTGTCTTTCAATAGAAAGTCAGGATATTGGTCCAGAAAGTTAAGCAACCTCATAATGAGGGCAAACCAATTCAAGGATTTGATTTGGGAATATTGACTTTAACTTCTCAGCGCTGTAGTTTATGGAAAGGCCAAGTGAATATTTTTCTTTCCTGTTTAATCGCTGTTAGCATGATAATCAGTTTAAAAATGGAACTCATCATACAGACCTGAACATCCACCTAGACCTTTGTCTCGTTTCCAATAATAGCCATATAATAGAGAAGAGAAAAAACATACCAATCACTTGTTTATATTTCTGCCAAATATGCTTCCAGACAAGCTACTTTTATTTTGAACCTGGTCCCTGTTAATTTTCAGTTGGTACTTCCTAACTTTTTATGGATGAGTATGGGGAACATCTATCCACTCATAAATGCTTTCATAGACCTGCATCAACTGTTCTTTTTTTCTGCCAGATTTAGGAACATGCTTATAAACACCTATACATACACTCATAGATTACTCCATGGATGATTTCTTGCCTTTTTGAGCATTTATTATTTTCTGTTTCCTATTTTTAACGAAATTAATTCATGATTTGGCCTTTGATATTTTCCCATGCCTATTTAGTTTCTTTCATATCAGTCGTGAAAGTTGTTGCCAAAATTGTTTTGACAATACTAGAAAATTGAATTATATGGATGATCCTTATCCAAATCTTCATTGAGTCATCCAGGCAAGACTTAAAGGCAAGACCTTCCTTTAGATAAGTAATTTTGACTCTTCTTAGCCAAATAGTGTTTTTTTGTATATCTATTCAAAATATAAAAAGTTGAATCTACTAATTTGTCTGACATTTAAAAATCTGTAGTTCACAGAATCTCCTCTAGGACTTCAGTAATAGCATATTTGCAAAATCCAGAACTCTGGTGCTAAGACGCTTTAGACATTAAAATCCAGTGTATTAACCTCTTGGAACTTCATTTCACATGATTATGACCTTTTTTATTGGTTATTTTATCAGTTTGTTCTACAGCCTTCACTGTAAGGAAGGTTCTGACATACGAACATTGATTCAGAAGTTCATTTAGCTTTTATTTACCAGCTTTGCCTTCTGTTTGTTCATTTTACAACCTGTGTCAGTTATCTATAGGCAGCTGTCTCATTTCTTTTTTGTATCCAGTATTGATGTGACCCTGCCTCCCCTGCACCTGTTTGTAGTATGCTAACGTCTTTCTGTCTTTCTGCATTCATTGAGATTAGACATTTCATTTTCCCTACCACATTGTTTCAGTTTCTATTTGTCTACTTCATCCTTTTACCTGCCCTTGATGCAAAACACATCACATCTTTATCCTTAACGGAAGTTCATATAAGGAACCACACGTGCTCCCATTTTTGTTGTCTTAAGCCCACTTTTAAACTGAGGACTAAAAGTTTTTCTAATTTTAAGGAGCAGTATTTTGATTTCATTATAGTTTTGAATAATTACATTTCTCTTAATTCTTTTATTTATTTATGGTCAATTCCTGATAGATCTGAGGCTTCATATAATCAACATTTTAAGTCATGCATTAAATTTCTACTTCACTATCATATTGGGTTTATGCGACAAGGTTTTTGTAGTCGGGGTGGTCTGTAGCGGTGGCCTTTGCCAGAAGAGCCCAGAAGCTGCCCTGTGCTAGATGACAGCCAGTATCTGTACCTCCAGGTACCTACCTGCCACTGGCTAAAACTGAGCCAATGAGCAACTCTGGCTTCACTTCTGTGATATCAGATTTAATAAAGGGAAAAAATACTGTGCAAGAGCAGCTAAGAGGGAGGAGTGAGAGAGCAGTGTGGTGGAGTTGGCTATTGTTGTGAAGCCATCACAACTACTCTCTTGCCTCATAAAGTTACTGGAATCATTTCGAAGAAGGCACTTGTTCTCAGTTTTCTTCCTAGGAATCATAATTTTCATTCAGTGGCTCTGCTCCTACCATTCCATTATTGATAACTACATGACATACAGCAACAAACTTCTGCTTAGGCCTTCACAGTAGTCAATTCAGTGATACCACTTCAGAACTACAACCACAGCATTTTGTAATTAAGTAGTTCATTGCTTTCTCTAAGGTCACAAGATCAACTCTTTATATACCTAATGCTATAGCTTCCTCTATCACAGCTATGCTCCTATTAATTAGGGGTATCTGCATTCAACAAATATTCTCAGAGATACAGAAGTGTTTTTTAGTAAGAAACAATCAATTTCTTTCCCCTCAAGTCTCTTAGGAGACACAATCATGCCTAGAGAACTAAAAACCTTTCTGAGCACTTCAAGTTTAATTAGTAATATATACTATATTACTTCCTCATAAGGAAGGTAATGATTGAAATAACAAACTCAATTGGCCTTGTCTTCCTTTTACAGTTCCACCTTTATATCTGCTGTAACATTACAAAGATACTCCTGGTGCTGATTTCTATGTATGCTGGATCACGTTAGCCTCCTATTTTGGTGTTATCTATGAAAGCAAGACAAAGAAATATACCTCAGTCTACACAGCCATTAAGAAACTTTCCCCAAATGAAATATTTGTTTCCTCCACCAACTTCTCCTTACCTGATAAAGGAGCTTCTGTTCTGCTTCTGGTCTTATAACTATCTGGATGTATCTTACCCAGATCTTTCTGTGGCTGGCTTGATTTACTTTATAGCTTTTGATTAGTTAATTATCACCTGTGAACTAAATAATAGTGAACTTTCTGGTTTCTGTAGTTTTGAGAACTTGTAATTGTTCATACAGTTTGGGGGTATCAGTATAGGCTCTCATATATGATTTATTTTATTTTATTTTTTGTTCTGCTTTTTCTTTCCTTGTTTATTCTAATTAAGGTAAGCTCAGAAATTAGATTGAGATAGTACTTGCAATCCTAAATTTTGAGTCTGGGTGCTTGATGTGAGAATAGCTATATGTAAAAATGAGGTCTAAACTTTCTGGGCTGTAATAGCTTAGGGTTTTCCTAGTTTGTTGTCTCAAATTTTGCTTCAACATTAAGTAAGCCAGGTTGTTTTTTTTCATGAAGTTAGCTATGTTATGAAACTGTGTGCTTCATAGACAGAGCTAAGCTCAGACATGAGAATGTTCTTTTGAAGTAACCTTCCACAGCTTTAATGGCATTCAAGGAATTATATCTGCATTACCCTAGCAGTTATGGCTACACTAGGAGATAAGATTGCACACATTGTGTATATCCAATGTTTTCAAACTTCATTTGTGTTGTTGCATTGATTCCAATTATGCTTGATATATGTCATATGTGGCATATATACTTTCCCACTTAAGTTCTTTAAAAGTGTTAACAGCAAACAAATTGTGACAGCACAAGAAGACAGCTTGAGACAAACAAACAAACAAAAATAACTATTTACTTTTGTAAGATGCTTCCAACTTTATTTCTGCTTGTGGAAGTCAGAAGATATGTTAGAATAGATAAGGTAGCGTATTTTTGCATACATGAAAAACAAAAAGTGTAAATAAAGGAATACTTCTTCACCCTATGATTTATTGTCGAGATGAGTAGTATTTCTTTGACTTTGTCCCAGTCCAAAGTTATTTCCACTTCACACAAAATAGATTCCCATGGACTATTTCATGTTAGTTGGTATTTCTTGAAGTTTTAAATGCACCTACAAAAAATTATTATGGTAAAGCTGATTAAGGTTTATTGAGATTTGGCTACTGCTTTACTTCGTAACTAACAGAAATATTTTAAAAATATGAAATGGTGTCCTACTTAATATTAAATATATATATTTTTTGATATGTATGAAGAAGTGCACATTCTTTGTATCATTCCTTTGGCAGCCCAGGGAAATCTCACTGTATATGTTTCCATCAAATACAAAAAACAGGCCTACATTTTCCAGTCTCTCATCTATCCTGGGGACTTCTGTCATACAGTAAAAACACTCCTGTAAATCTCCTTCCATTTTCTTTCATTCCTCAGTAATGCATTGCTATGGATGTGAAAACTGAACATGCTTTATGCTTCTTGTGCTGCACAACATTTTGACTAATTATTTTGGTGATACGGTCCAGAAATGAGTCCTGAAAAAAAGACTAAAAGCTCAATATATACATACCCTTTAGCAATCTGTGCAGGCAGAAAGTAAGGATGATTTATTTTTGTAAATCCAGTATGCCACTGAATACCATTCTAAAGATAAATGAAGAATTTTAAATAATTAAATGTGCAAGCGAGTCTCACAGTGGCAACCTGAAACAAGAAAATAATAGTGTTATCGTGGCTAGGAGACACAGAAGAAAATTAATTTCTGTGGAATTGATTTTATGTAATGGTAGGGTTTCTTTATAGTTTTAAAAATAAAAAAGGTAAGTTACAAAAGTTTACATTTGCCTTCTAAAAAGTACAGTCTAATCATATATCTATGACACAGCAAAGACAGCTACAGTAGCAAGAAATCATTCATTTTCCTTTTCATGAAGCCAGTAGACACCTTGGTACTCAGTTGGAGTACATTACTGCGAGTGAAAAAGAAGTTCAAGGGTATGAGTTTCTTTATTTTTAAGGGAAATAGAATGATAAGAACAAGCAGGGAAAGAAGGCCCAGTCAATTACCAAATATGCCAGTACACAAAGGGGAAAAGACGCAGCTCAGAGGAAAAAATTCCCCTGCTGGTCTGTAGATATGGATTGAGATGTTTGAAAGCTTTCAACAGAAACACCTGTAAACTTAGGGAATGGGGATTCATTTTTGCACTTAGCCAGCTGCTTTCAGTGCAAATGAGATCTGAGTCATGGTGCTGAAACTTTAATGAGTTCACAAAAGTTTATTATATTCTCTCTGTAGAGTGATAGAGGTGGATAAATTTAACGAGTAAATTTTAAGTAGGGCTGACTTTAGTCCTGATCTAAACCTTAGTTGAAAATAACTGGTATTTGAACTATTTGGTGCCTTCCCAGCAGATGAATTTCATCCCTCATCTTTAAGAGTAAATGAAAAAGTTTGGTTTTCTAGGTACCCTAGAATTTGACAGTGACAAATATTTTCTTAAATGGTTTGTTCTTGTTAGTTCCTGAATGTTTTGAGGAAATAAATACATTTGTTTGAAAATATATTAAAGCACCACTACCAAAAAATAACTGTTTTCACATGTTCAGAGAAGACTGAACATATTAACTGATCTAACTGAAGTGAATACAAAATAATAGCAAATATGGCCTTTATTCCCTTTTAGAAAAAAAGATATTCTAATTCATTTGGTTTTCAAAGAGATATTTTTGTGCACAGTTGCTGTTTTTCAGGCTGCAGGCTGCAGTACATAATGAGCTGCTATTGTGCATGTGAGGAGTGTTTTGTTTCACCCGCATAAATAATCTTGCCTTGTTTTTTTACCTGTAGCCTAAAAATGACAAGTATTTATATTGTAGCAATTTTAATATTATTTTTTCATTTCAGTGCAAAACACATAGTTGGAACCTGTTAAATAGTGGCTAAATAGAATTCAAGTCAGGAATGCTATAAATTTATGCAGGTTTAGGGGCAATCTGTGTTTTATTTCCTTCATTGTAGGACAGATGCACACCAGTTTCACCTAGGCTTTCTGGGGTGAAGTCCTGAAATACTACACAAAAGCTTGCATATTTATCAAACTAATATAATGAAATATTTTACTGAAATTAGAGTGATTTTTTGTTTCTAAATAGGTTAAGAAAGCCCCACTCCGTCTTTCACCCATTCTGTACGACCTAACAATATTGCTGCAATCTTAAACTGATGAAGCTTGCTATAGAAAAATGCCAACAAATGCATTACTGTGTTTACATGTAATTATTTCAGTGGCTTGTCCTCCAAAAGAAGTTTTCAGTTCTTCTTCCACCACCACACCCATCTTTGGATGCATTTAAATTACCTAATATCAGTAATTGCATTCAAAGGTGCTTATGGATCATTGTCTCTTATAATGGCAATTTTATGAAAACATAATAGAAATACAATAGAGGACTGAAATACCAGAAGCCAAATCTAATTCCCTGTTCTACCATTACCCGCACTGATTTCTACAGCAACTCTACTTGAATCAAGAGATTCTAAATGTTGGGTGCAAGGATGGCCATGTGATGATACAAAGAGCCAAAATCAAGCTAGTATTTCTTTCAGGAAAAAAAGAAAAAAAAAAAAAAAAAGCTTTTGATTTCTCATTCCTTCATACACTTGGTTTTGCAATTAAGAAAGATTTCACCAGAGTTTTTGAAAATAACAGCACTATGGAATGCAAAACTCTTTTCAGCTCTTACTTCTATTGCTTTGGACTGATTGTGTCTTTGAACGCCCGTGAATGTAGCGAGATTTGTCTTCATGGATTTGAGAAAAGAGTAATCTGCAGCAGGATTTTTAGAGTTAGATGCAAAAATCACTTTGTGAAATTACACCTGAATTTTGTAGGAACTTCTGTGAATCAGGTAGTTAACATAACTATTGTGTGCTCTCAGTTGACCTCACGGTTTTTGTCCCTTCTGTTTTAAGTTGTGGGTTCATAATAATTTAGACACATTTTTTAGATCTACGTTGCTATATTCCTCATTGGCTTCTTACTTTTCTGACACCAGCCCTCCACCCCCTGCCATGTATCTTCTGGGCTTTATACAGGTAATGTAAATATAAATTTAAAATGTTACAGGAAAAAAATGTTTAAAGGAAAAAAAGTTTAAAAACATTTTCATGCTAGTCCTACATGTAATCATGTAGTCTAAAATATCCCCTCTAAAATTAACACATTGCAGTAAATTGTTCTCTGGGTCGGCAGAAATGAATTCAGTTAAGGTTAATGAAAATTGCACATTATATACAATATATTGCTATACAATAGCAAGCTCATCAGACTTGTGAGAGACTTGAAGTTTGACAATGAAAATTTTTGAATGAGTAGCCTAGTTAAAATAGGGAGCAAATCAAATTAATTAAAGAATTAGGTTATTTTAACATAGCTGGAGTCTGACATACTCTTCATATTTCTTTTGATTTAAGAAAAAAAAAATCTGAAGAAGTTGCACCCAGTCTTCATAGAGCAGAAAGACACCCTGAAGTCTAAGTTTCAGGTTTTAACATGTTAAGAAGTAAGATACTTTAGATACATCACATACACATGAAATAATGATTTGTAACAGTAAAAAAGAGGCAGAGAATCCTTTAATAATATTAAGATCTATACTTTCATTAAGGAGGTATATTCTTGGTGCAATAGAAGAAGGATTTACTAGTGGAGCTGAACCAAACATCTGTGTTTCACCGCATAACGTTTTCTTTTTCCTTTTTCCAGAATGGAAAAACAGGAACTAATGGAACCAGGTGGGGAACATCAAATTCCTCCAATGGAATATTGCTACGCTTTCCTTTAGTGTTTTTTTTTTTTTTTTTTATCTCCTCTTGTCAAAGGAGAAGAAACCCATGACTCTTTTAGTACAGCAATCATGTTTGGGACAATTTTGTTTAATACAAAAGAATTCCTGTCATTCTGTGGGACTTGCTCCTGGTGGGTGTATTTATATTACAAAAAATATGCTTCTCCCCTGTCTCCCAGTGATCAGTGCTCAGCCCCTCTTCATTCTTTTTCACATACTTCGGTGTTAATTCAGAATATTTTTTTGAAATGGCTGAAGCACTCAGATAGAAGGATGAACTTAGGCCATATGATTGGACTTTAAATTAACTTCTGGACTTCTGAGGAATAAATTTACAACCCTTAGAGATTAACTTTGGCCTAAGGTTGACTTGTTAAATTAATGAAAACTAGTACATTTATTCACAAAGAGCTAAATGTTACTCTTACTTTAGGTCTCAACAAATAAATAGCTTGGGACTAATGACAAAAAATATTCTATCTGGAAGGGTCTAGAGACAGCATTGTGATTATGGGATTTATTTAATACTGTTTCCTCTCTTTATTCACTATTTCGCCAACTGTATTTTTCCTTGTTTGGTGTCCTATTAGGGACCAGCCCTCTAACTTTGGCATAGGCCGTGTGTGAGGTGAAAGGCACCAGTGAATCTTCCTGTCTACTGTTGTGATAAGATAAAACTAACATTTTTCTTTTGCCAAGGTTGCTCTCACACTGTATTTCCAGCAAAATATATATATTTATATAATATTTTGTTGAATAACAGAAGTGAACCTTTAGAAAGATGGTCCTCTATCCTTCTGGCACTGTTTTAGCTTTTTGATCCCATGTCTGTAAGGCATACATAATTAAGTACAATTCAGCAGAAAAAAAAATTGAGGTCAATCTGCAGGTCACTTATTGTTGTTCTTTCAACAATAATTTCTGTCACTGTAATATGACTACCCAGATCAAAAAACTGCAATTACCTATGTCTCTTCAAATTGTGAGGTATCAATTCAGCATAATTTGCACAAAAATATTACATATTCTAATATATATATATATATGGAAAAATGAGAATAGATAAAGAACATATACTATTTGTTCTGATGTTTTTATCTTTTATATATATATATATAGATTTTCTGTTCTGTTCAGTTAATGAGACAAATTTGATGAGACTATATTTTTTTCCATAGATAGTCATTCTGAGATTATTTTTTAACTGTGGGAAAATAAGAATAAAACCAACAACAAGTATACTCTGACTGCTATAGTAGGATTTTTTTTTTATCAACTGTGGGTTTTGCATTATTCATTTCTTAGAAATTTGGTAACACATGGAATTTGAGTATGCAGTATTCAGGCTTGTATATTTTTAAATCACTTTTAAAAATAGATCTTAAATTCCAAATTCCTATGGTTAATGTGTATATTTTATCATTTTTCCTCTTGTAGAATACTACACAAATTTAACCAAAATGATACAATACTGCATTAACCATCTAGTAAAGATATTTTCAGACATTTGGGAAAAAAAAAAAAAAAAGTACATTAAATTTTCTACTATCATTTCAGCTTAAAACAGAATGATATTTAAATCTTTGGGCTTTCTGATCATTCTTAATTTTAAATATGAATGCAAAGTTATCAATGTTCCAGATAATTGGATGACTGCTATGTGTTATGTACTCAAGATACAAAGAAAAAAAAAAAGTCTTGCCACATTTTTTCCATGTGGAAACACAGTTGAGAATTAAATACTTGGATCCTGAATGTTCCAATAAATCAGCTCTGCCTGTTGTACTGTCTTGAATAAGACCACAGTTCACCTTTTTCAGTTATCTCGTGCATTACTACACAAACTTAAGAAACTCTACAGAAATGCTTTATAATATGATGTATAAATTATATAATTTATAATATTAAATAATTGATATAATTGATAAATATTTGATACCTGTAGTTCATCTTGTAGCTCACATGCAATATAAATTCTAAATAAAAGTATTTTAGAATGTTTCTTCTTTACTCCTATTATTTTTGGAAATGTTATGTCATAGACTTTGAAATATCATTGTTAGCCTATAGTTCCCAGCTTATTGTCTTTTGTTTATTCTTGGACTTTCTAAATTCCACTCTTTCTTTTTAGGTTCTGACATCATTCACTGAAAGAGAACATCTGCACTGTATGCTGTGCCTTCATTGTAAGCAAAAGGTACCCAAAGTCACAACAAGTCTTAGACTTATGACCAGTGACCATTAGGTAAGATTTCTTTGCATTATTTTTAAAATACTGACATTGTTCAGATGTTGCCTTTCCAGATGAGTTTAAAAAGATCAGCTTGTAAAAACAGTAAGCATGGGACAGGGGGAAGATAAAGAGATAGGCCCTGCTGTCATTAGTGATTACCCAACTTAAACAGCATTTTTTTTTCCCAGAAGTTCAATTCAAGAATAAGCATATATATCTGGCATTAAATGTTCCTTGTGTGCTTCTTTCAACTTTTTTTTTTTTTTTTTTTTTTTTACTATGAGATATAGATCTTTCATTTCAGTACATCTGTTTCTGCTTTTACAGCTTTTCCCTTTTCCCCTTATTCTTGCCTGAGGTAAACATTTTTTTCCCCTTTTTCCTCTATGTTATGGCATGCAAATGCCATCTTCAGCAGAAAATACTGGAAAAAAAGCTCTTTTACAAACACCTTCATACATTACTTTGAATTTTTACAATTTGTCACACTTTCTAGTTAATTTTCTGCTGATAGTGTACAAATGTCTTCCAAAAACATTCTTTCTATGTTGGGTAATGATAACTTTGGATTCCAGTCTTTCAAACTCAAACTCATGCTAAAAATAAGCAGACTGAACAGCTGTGACAAGCAGGTAATTTTTAATAATATCAGACAGTTCCTTTCTGTTGAGAATTACTACTCTCTCATCTCTAATCAACCTCTGCTGTAACAGCAGCTGCCAATTAGGGATGTTGTCTCTTGGCAGAGTGCTCAACCCACACTTAATTTATTTTAAATCTGTAGTGTTTCTTCACGGAAGGTGAGGGGTGTTTTCAGTGTTTTATGCCATCAGAAGCTCATGTAATGTTATACAAAGTGGTGAGATACTCTCAGATCACGCTGTGAAGACACATCCTGGTTTAAACTACAAGAATAGAAGGGGTGAATCTATTCATGTAAATTCATCCTTTTTTTTTTCCTTCTTTTTTTTTTTTTTCCCCACTGAATTTTAGCAGTAACATTTTAAACAGTATGAAAGCAAAGCTTAGAATATTTAGACCAAATTACATCTAATCTATTCCCTTTGCCTGCAACCTTGTTTTGTTTTGTTTTTTTTTTCCACATGCAAACACGCATATACAAATTCATCAGCATAAATTTCAAGAAATTATTGAAGCTTTGGAGATTTGATTCAGCTTAAATCAAACGTTGTTGGAGGTAATAATATTAGGCATTTTTACGGCCTATCTTCTGTTGCTAAGATATTAACATTGCAAAGAAGGAAAATCGCCCCTTTCCTCCTTGTGATTCTTCTTAATTTGGCAACTTTTTTTCAGTTTTATTACTAAGAAAGAAGCTAAAATTAACATAACCAGACTGTCAGAGACAGAGATTCTTTTTCTTGTAAGAAACTCCTAGCTTCATTTAGTGATACCAGAAAGTGAATGGTTAAATATCAACTGCTGCTACCTGCAAAACAGGACATTAAAATTGTCTGGCAAATCAGGCAGTATGTTACTAAACTCCACAAAATATGAAGCTTGAAAAGACCATCAACCAATACTTTAAAAGATTGTACTGTTCTCATGCTATTTTAATTCTAGACTTTTTTTTGGCTTAAGAACTACATTCATGGCTGCAAAAATGTCTGGATAATTAAGAGACTTGGAAAAAATCTCATCTCCTGGGAGCTTAAACAGTATTTAGCTTTTCTTATTTTGTTGATGAGTGAGACCTTTTCACAGAAGAACAAACGAGAATAACTCATAAAAAGAACAATATAAAGCTTAAGTATTTAAACACCCCCCAAATTAACTGATGTCTGAACTCCAGGTTAGAAAACCATGAGGTTTTTTTTTTTTTTTTAAAGTTAGATCTGATTTATCCAATTATTGATAGATTACAAGACTTTCCTCACATTCTTAGGAAGCAGCAGCCTGCCAAACCATATAATAAAATAATTGCTTGTATAAATAAATATATGTAAGCATGCACATACATACATCCATATATAAAATGAAGTCCCTGCCCCCCCAAAACAAACCAACCAAAAATATGCAAAAACTTTAGAGAGGTTATGCTAAAGCTTTATTTTACGTGTGCAGCATTCTCATTCCAGCCTGTACCAGACAATGCAATGTAATGTGAAGTTCTTTTATTGGGTAATATCTATGCTTTGCACTCTTCTAAAGAGACACAAATTGAATGAACAAAAGAGAAAGAGAAACAATGAGAACTAACTGAATATGAAGAAATAAAATGTAGAGGAAATGAAGAAGAGGAAAACAATGAGAAGGAAAAGGGTGAAAAAAAAGCATATGGATTTTTTTTTTTTTAAGAAAATGATGGATAAGTATTGAAGTAGTTTTTCTTCAGCTGTATCTTTTCTGGAAATGCTACAAGGCATAGGCGTGGTTATCAATATGATATATCTTTTCCTCTCCTAGACTTGAAATAAGAACTTTTTCTTTCACAAGACACACTAAACTTTTGAAATTTCACTGTGGCTGTTGCTGCTTTCCTCTTCTATTTCATGCAGACTTGCATTTTATCAGGCAGTTTTCGTCATGGAAAATATTTTCCTCTATCCATTCTTTAATTGTGGTAGTAAGCTTCTTGCTTAATACTTTTAAGAAAAATAAACACTGCATAGTGGGTAATTGTCGAAAATTCAATACTTCATTTTCAGACCAACGTTAAGAATGGATCTCTAGAAAATCTTTGACTTCATGCTGTAGCACATTTTCACATTGATTTACTATTCTTATTGTAGTATTTCACTTTATGTCACAGGTTTTCCCAGCTATGCCACTTCTTTCATCCTGAATACAGTGTTTACTTGCCTTGTCTGGTATTCTTCCTCTGATCATAAGATAGTCCATAAATAGTTTAAACCATAGAGAAACATCAAGGTGCTTAACAAGTAAAATATGAGAATTTGTTTCGTCAAGGTGACTATCAGTCATAGGAAGTTATGAATTAGTATGTAAATGGGAGCTGGACGGGATGACCTCCAGAGGACCCTTCCAACATTAAACATTCTGTGATTCTGTGATCTGACAGCAGATATTATATCTGAGTTAAGCACAAAGCACTACTACAAATGTTCATAAGTTTGGATAGTTTGCCAGATCTGACCTTTTATTTTCTTTCAAGGCTTTCTCTTGCTGAGCTTTGTTTATTCTGGATTTGCTAGTGGTATAAGACCAGTGTGACTTAGTCAGGCAACTGCATTTTAGTTTATTGAAGTGAGTGGATCTTTGGAATTAAATGTTTATTTTCGGCTGCATTGCAGCTGTATTTTGACACAGAGTGTCAAACTCTGACTCTTAGTGTTCATATTTGCACTCAAATTTCTTACTCTGCGCCAAAGAATGTTCCTGATTATTGTTTTCTCTCCTACCAATACCAATCCCAATTCTCTTGGTCATGTACCCCAAATCGTGCAAATATAGGTGTGAATATAGGTGTGCTGGTAATACTTGTTAAGATGCTTTGGTGCCCCAGTCTATGTAGTCTGCCATAATATTCAGTGAAGAAGGCATTCTGGTTATCCAGTATTTGGTTATCACAGTTAAGCCAAACTAAAGCAAACTGAATTTTATATATCTATATATCTATATAGATATAAATTACATCAATACAGAGAACATTTTTTTGACAGTTATAAAACTAGGTGAAGAAATGGAAGAAAAGAAATATGCTAGTCTGAGTATGAAGGCTTCTTTCAACCTTATTGGTCTATTCTCCCATGTGCCCGATGATGGGACAAGGGGGAATAGGCTAAAGTTGTGCCAGGGAAGGTTTAGGTTGGATATTGGGAAAAACTTCTTTACCAAACTTCTTTACCAAAAGGGTTGTTAGGCATTGGAATGGGCTGCCCAGGGAAGTGGTTAGGTCACCATCCCTAGAGGTGATTCCCCCCCCCCCCCCCAATTCACCCTCTCTATGTCCTCCATGTGAGCAGCACCCGGGAACAGGGGTTGGGGGCTGCGGTCAGTCCTTCGTGCTTCATCTCTGCTGTTCCTTCACTGTCACTCTCTGCCTATGTCCCTCCCACAGGATGCCACCCTTCCTGAACTGATCCTGTGTAGGCTTCCCACAGGCAGCAGCTCTTCAAGAACTGCTCCGTACCACAGGGTCCATCCGTCAGGAGCAAACTGCTCCAGCATGGATCCCCCATGGGCATCATCTCCCCCCAGACCCCCTGCTCCTGTGTGGGCTCCTCTCGACGGGCTGCAGCTCCGGCCCGGGTCCTGCTCCTGCAGGGGGTTCTCCATGGGCCGCAGCCTCTTCCAGGCCACATCCACCTGCTCCACCAGGGGCTCCTTCACGGGCTGCAGTGTGGAGATCTGCTCCATGTGGGACCCATGGGCTGCAGGGGGACAGCCTGCTCCACCAGGGGCCTCTCCACAGGCCGCAGGGGAACTTCTGCTGCGTGCCTGGAGCACCTCCTCGCCCTCCTTCTGCACTGATCTTTGTGTATACGGGGCTGTTTATCACTCCACACTCTCCCAGTTGCTGTTGTCCAGCAGTATTGTTTCCCTTTCTTAAATCTGCTCTTACAGAGGCGCCAGCAACATTGCTTATTGACTTGGCTCTGGCCAGTAGTGGGTCCCTTTGGAGCCAGATGAAGCTCTTTTCTAACATGGGGCTGCTTCTGGATTTTTCTCACAGAGGCCACCACTGCAGCCCCTCATTACCAAAACCTTGCCATGTAAACGCAGTATTGCCACACACAGCATCCAAGGTCAGATTCTTACTCTAAGCTGCTCTCAAGAGCACCCAGATCTCCACTGACTACTGAGAGAGCATCTGATACTACACTACTGGCACTAAAGCATCCTCTTTCTTCATCATACCCTTCTTCATCATGTCTGCTGTATGGGTCTGGTCGTGGGGCCTGCAGAAGTGTCATGGTCTTGTTGCAGTAGCAAGAAAATAATGAAGTATGTATGTAGGTGTGCACACACACTCACACACAAGCATGCATATGGTACAAACATAGTGTTTGATCCTCATCAATGTGTCTGTTTTTAGAATTAAAAAAATTGATTTACTGATTTTAACTACAATCCATGACAGGAAAAAATATTTAAAATTTCAAAAATGCCAGTTCATTAGAAATAAATATTTCCTGGTGAGCTTCAGACTTTCTTCTTTTTCATTTCTTTCCTTAAATGTCACTGGTGCACTGGTCTCACAAAAAATTGCAGTGATTTGTAGTTACTGTTTATCTGATCTTCTCTTTGAGCTCTTGTATGGATGTTATGAAATAGAAACATAACTAGTGATGGTTCTAGCTGATTCCTCCTTAACAGTGTTGGAACCTAAACCCACCATTAAAAAAAAAAAAAAAATTAGAAATATTTTTCCCAGTAAACCTCAGCACTGTGTTGTGCTGGACTCCTTATGTGACTGAAATTGCCAAGTTCTCAACCAATCCAGCTCAACAGTCTAACAAAACTCTCATTTAGAGTAGAAAGTGATTTACAAAAAGAAAAAAGTGTTCTATTTATTTATTTATTTATTTATTTCAGCATATACACATGAGTATCTCTCTCTCCTTAAAGAATGATATCATGCAGTAGGAACTGGACAACACTCAATATGTACAGATCAGGATGAATATTTTTTTACATGCTGTTCATATTCAGAATAAAGATCATTTTTATGGGGAAAAAAATCAACTATATTTTTAGAAGTAAAGTTTTGATTTACTGGTAGAGATGAAAACAAACAAAAATCCATATAACAACTCAGCTTCATGCTAACAGACATTTTTCTTACTGAAATATATTGTGTAAAGTCTGTGGCCACACAGCATCCACACACATGAAGGTAAGTTTTGATTTTTCTGCAAGGAGACTCCATAATCCAGACCTAGTTAGCAGGAATGGTCTTTAAAATACATATATATGTATTCTGTGCTCAATTCTAGCATATATATATATAAATATATATAGAGAGAGACCATATATATATATGTATATCACATATATATTCAATATGACAAACACAGCACTACAGAGTTCAGCAAAGCATCTGTCTCTGTCCCCACATTCCCTTCTTTTTCCCGTATAGCTATATTATTATTATTATTATTCAGAATTTGGCTGCTAAAAATCACAAAATACTTTATAAACTGAGAATGTTCCGGAACCAGAGTGAAATTCTTGTAGGATAAAGATTATGCAGCACCTCATTCATAACAGCATCTTTCATTCCATCACTTGGACAGTGGATAGATACAGGAGAAGAGAATCACTGAGAGATATACAGGACATCCCCTCTTTCACAAGCCAAATTCGTAATGCTCTCAGTCATGACTTTCATTTTTCTCTACAGGAAAAGGAAAACAGTGTTTCGTGAATACTGGATTGCAGCAAAGTGATTTTCCTAAACATTTCCAGCACCAAAAATGATTGATCCAGTTTTTTTCCCCCAACTCTGAGTTCAATAAATAAACAAACAAAATAACCACCATTCAATAAAGGAAAAATATTCACCAAGATGAGATGTTTGCAGCAATTTATTTCACACTTCAGTCACCAAGCAACTGCTTACTTCAGATATTTGGATTAGAACTTGCATTGTTTGGCACCAAAATACAGTCTGCTAACCAGAAGGTGAGATATCTATCTCCATAAGCTGAATTGATCAAGAAAACTGCACTGTATGAGGTAGTCTGACATGAGTATACTAAAGTAAAGGGTAATGGTCTACATTCATCCATCACATAAAAGTCAACCTTTGTGAGACAGGCTCAGTGATTGAAAAAGGACCTTTTTTATGCCTTACAAAGTTTTCATTTAGACTTTATAGCTTTTATTTCTCCCCTTCTTTTTGTCAACTAATCATCTCTTCCATGGCAGATAAATCAGTGAAGAACACTCCTGTTCACTAAATCATGAATGGGAAGCTGCCCACAGATACCCTGAATTTCATGACTTATATCCGGTGGAATACCCTGTACTAAATTAGGTTGAAATCACTTCCTTTTTAATTTTAATTTTATTTTTATTTTTATTTATCACCTTTTAAAGACATATGTACTACCTTTAGTTTCCCTGAGACGTAAACAACTACAAAAAAAAATTAATCACATACCTGAACTAAGGTCTGTAAAAGCAGATACCATCTCCTCTTTCACCAGAGAAGTTAGAAAGGCAAGGTTTGATGACCCTATGGAATAGCTATTCAAACTTGAAATATTACAAATATCCTGAAAATAGGAGTATATTAATAGAAGTGATCTTTGAATGAATAGATCACTCCAGTCAAGTTGTCATTAATCATATTGATTGGATGTAGCCTCTGCAAGGCTGAATAAACTGAAAGGGAGATGAGCAGCATCAATGTTGCACCAGCAGTATGAAGTAATTCCACTCCATTCTGTTTGTTGTGTGGTATCATATTCTCTTCCTCCACAAATACATGGGATAGGCAAGAATAACAGAGGAAAATTTAGAATTTAGGCACATGGGCTTGGGTAAGACATATGCAAGCTTGTCACTGTCATATTTCTCATGTGAAGAACTCTTGTGTCTGGGCATTTTTAACCTCAGGGTCCAAGAAAAGGCATCATAAAAATCACCAGGAGAATCAGCATTTGAAATGAAAGATTGGGGATAAAATACAAAGCCACTTCATGCTTCATTTGATTGAAAATTATTTTCACAATTATAATATAGCATAAGTCTTCATATATACACGGTGCTACCATTGAACAAAGAATAAAAAATCACTTGTGATTGTTTGGTATTTTAATAATTGATTCAGGTTAATGTTATGTTGAATTCATATTTGTTTGTTTCTTTCTTTATTTTTATTTTATTTTTTACTTTGTGAGTTCTTTGAAAGAAGCAAAATATGACCAAAATATGACTGCACTAAGTTTTAAAAGGTAAAATGATAAGGTTCTCATTTCAGTCAGTGATTGTATTTAAATTTATTCATCCTTCAAAAAACATATGCATCCTTTAAAGATGTCCTTTAAAAATAAAAACCTTGGGTAAATTCTTAACTGAACTGAAATTGTTGAACTAAATACTTCATTATGGATTGGTATAAAGAATGATAAGGAATGTCATAGATGTTGCAGATGTTGTTTCTTAAAAAGCTTCTTAGGACTGAAATACTGGCTTTTGGTTGCAGTTGGTAAACAACAATGATTTCAAATGCAAAATTTTAAATCTTAGACTAAAGTAAGCTTTTTATGGTCTTGCTCCACAAGCATATTTCTATTGCTAAAATAGAAGTATGGAAACTTTACATTGAAATATGTGTAAGGAAAGTCATGATTAATGATAAATTACATTATGGTGAGAGGCCATTGACCAGGGAATAATTTGTACATGCATATTCTAGGCTGTGAAATACCACTTGTATTTCTCACAGGGACAAAAGAAGAAATACTGACCCAACAGAGAAATCTTCTAACTACTTACTTGTACCCATTTCTTTTCAGCAATCATAACGAATTATTTAATAAAAAGGTTTTATTTTGCCCTTTAAAAATATCACTGTTCTATGGCTACAGTTCAGTACCACATCAAGTCCAAGTTTTTTTATTTCCACAGAATAAGAATTTTGGATTTATTTCAGAAGTTCTTACAACTCTTACCCATGAGATATTTTTGAGCACAGCCAAGAACAAAAAAAAAACCCTGATTTTAAAAAAAAAAAAAGGAATAATTTTGAGTACATGTGAATGCTTGCTTTCAATATTTTGAACTACTGAGCCTGACAATATTATTAGTCAGATTCAACTGGGGGATTTTATCTGGATGAGATTTACCCTATATTTGAATCTAACCCGAAGCCATTTTTCTAAATTTTAGGATTTATACAGAACTGATTTTCATCCATTTGTGTTTTTGCAAACCATTATTCATGTTGGCTCAATGAACAATTTCACAGACATACTCATATCCACAGGTTTCTTATGGAAATTACTGACAGTGTGAACATCCACTGAATAGTCAAATCTCAAGCTGTAAGAACAGCTGCCTAATTCACCTTGTAGTGCTCTGTTCCCTGACCAATTCATCAAATCTTTACAATGAGGAATAAATAAATGCATGTGGGGGAAAAGAAAGGAAAGGAAAGGAAAGGAAAGGAAAGGAAAGGAAAGGAAAGGAAAGGAAAGGAAAGGAAAGGAAAGGAAAGGAAAGGAAAGGAAAGGAAAGGAAAGGAAAGGAAAGGAAAGGAAAGGAAAGGAAAGGAAAGGAAAGGAAAGGAAAGGAAGGGAAGGGAAGGGAAGGGAAGGGAAGGGAAGGGAAGGGAAGGGAAGGGAAGGGAAGGGAAGGGAAGGGAAGGAAGGGAAGGGAAGGGAAGGGAAGGGAAGGGAGGGAAGGGAAGGGAAGGGAAGGGAAGGGAAGGGAAGGGAAGGGAAGGGAAGGGAAGGGAAGGGAAGGGAAGGGAAAGGGAGGAAGGGAGAGGGAAGGGAAGGGAAGGGAAGGAGGG